>NW_020454849.1:1433411-1449626 GCF_003342845.1 Nothoprocta perdicaria
CGCTGCACACGTAGGTCCGCAGCAGGGCGCCGCGCGGCCGGGCCCGGCCCCGCGCCTGCCCCCAGCGCCGCAGCCCCCGGCCGGCGGCGGCAGCGCGCCCCTGAGGGCAGCGGGGTGTCCCGGACACGCACGTGCGCACAGGAGCATACATGCCAAGGGCGTGTGTACATACAGTGCCTATATAGACACACACCCCCGTGTTACATACGTTCAGGAACTTTTAAGGGATGTCCTGGCTCTCAAATCCAAGTCATCCATACAGTTGTTGGGACTTTAGTTTGAAAGCCAGGATGCCCCTGAAGTTCTGAAGTCTGGTTTTCCATCCCCATCACTGTTGAACCAATCTCAAACTCACCCCCCTTCCGATGGATTCTGCCGCTGAACCAGCTATTTTGCTTTAAAGGCTTTTCCCGTTCGTTTGTTATTTCAGAATGCTACTCAGGTGACGGTGCTTTCCGCAGCCTGCGGAAACTGACTGCGGATGACTGGCACAAGTTCAACCACACTGCTGCAGTCGGGAAAAAAAAATAAAGAAAAAAACGAACCTTTTCTCAGTGCTACTGTCTTCCTGGAGCTGCATTATTTTGGGTGGATGAGTCAAAAAACAGTAACCAGGAGTCAATTCTTGGAAGGATAAAAAAAAGGGAAAAAAGAATGAGGATAAGTTGTAAGGGAAGAGTTTTCCTAAGCCAGTGATTAAGGGGGGGGGAAGCAAACAACATGTTCCTTTCTATGGCCTACCCTAAAATTTGAAGACGGTATTTTGCTGTATAAGAGTATATAGCATTAGAATCCAGGATGATCTGTCTGCAGGCTGGGGAAGGCTGAAGGGCAGGGGATGCCCAGGTCTCCATTTCCTTGCTCGGGAGAGGGAGCGCTACTCCCATTCCACACAAAAACAGAGGCTTAAGGCTTAAGCCACA
The DNA here is from genome assembly GCF_003342845.1 of Nothoprocta perdicaria. Classification (NCBI taxonomy): domain Eukaryota; kingdom Metazoa; phylum Chordata; class Aves; order Tinamiformes; family Tinamidae; genus Nothoprocta; species Nothoprocta perdicaria. The sequence goes on from NW_020454849.1 coordinate 1,434,335, forward strand.
ATTTTGACCTACCACTTGTGCCTTTATGGAAGCCGCATGGCGTTATCAGTGGGGCTCAGGGGCTGCACTTGGCTGGGCTYTAGGGCACATGTAGGACCTGGCCACAGTTATGCCATCGGAATAGACTYTGCCTTCTAATCCCTGGCTCCAGATAATCATCCGGAAGGGGACTACGGGTTTCTCTCCGTTCAGTTTCCTGCAATAATAGAGTGGGGAGCAATTCATTTGGACTTATCAGAATATATGTCTTACAGTTGTCCATAAAACAAGGCTAAGTTGCAAGAGAACAGGAGGCACATTTCTTATGCTTGCTTTCTTATTTCTGCTCTCAAACCAAGCAGCTGCCGTGCTGCAATGTGCAGATAAATCACCTTATACTACCCTGAAAACGTGAGCAGCGAGCGATTCCAAATGCTCAGGCTCACACTGGATCTTGGACCAGTCTCCAGATGTCTGTATTGAGGTCAAGGTCTGGGGTCACACCAGTGCTAAATTTACAAGTTACTTATCCTGCAACTAGGCTGCAGAAAAGAGACTTTATGCTCCTCACGGGCACCCCCATCATGCCCTAAGCTGAGCTGTCCTCCCAGGCTGGGATCTGGGAAGCAGGAGGCTTCCGCGCAGCAGCCTGAGCAGTGCCAGTAACTCCTCCAGCACCGCAGCCTCCATGGGAGGATTAATCATCATTAACTGCACAAGAAGCATGCAAGTATTTCCTAGTGACCACATTTCCCACTGAAAATTCCAGCTTAAGTAATCGAAGCAGACGTTGTTGGTCCACAGTCAGTTCTGATCTATGTTCTGTGCAGCAGTAATTTAAGGAGAGTGCTTGCTGCAGCTTGCGTCATGCAAAACCCAGGTCATATTCCATAAATTAACTAATTCTGTGAATGAAACGGCGGTGCTGCTTCCAGCATGAGCGGGAACACCCATTTAGCATTACGCTACGCGATGCAAAGCTAAAGCAAGCAGCTGCCTCCCACTGTCACTGCTGCCAACCAAGTAACTCCATCCAGCAGCTTGCTTTGCGGCAACCYGGCTGGCTACCACCCTGCTGCTCGGGCTCCCTCTGCCTTCCCCTGTAGCACCCGCAGACCTTTTCACTGCCCCTTCCCACCAATCCCATCTAATGCTTTTGTTTTTTTTAAAAAAAGTTTAAGATCAGCACTGAACGGTGATGGATAACATAGGGAACGGGTAGCTTCAGAGATGTGGAAACTGACTTCTGCCGAGACAGGGGWATGTGGGCTGCCAGCCCCAGCTGTTGCAAGGCCTGAAGGGGAATGTCAGTTTTGCTTTTGCTTTCAAGCAAGTGCTCCTGATCCTCTGATGAAAGGCACTGGGGAAGTTTCTAAAAATACCGTGTTGCCAAAGAGCCTTTCCCCCATCCCTGCCAGACAATCTCTTCCCAACGCTGGTTCTCATCCRCTCGCAAAATTACACAAATCAGTCAAGCCCAGTCCTAAATGATTCACAAATCCAATTACGTCTGTTTCCTTTTAAAGCAAGCTGGGCCTAGCAGGCCCGACCTTCAGCGTTAGGCCCGCACATGGGCCAAGCACGCAGCTCCCCACATGAAGGGCAGGGCAGCCTTGACCTGCGCCTCGGGAAGGTGGAGAAGAGAAGCCACCAACGCAGCACGTGGAGGGGCGAATGCCATGGAGAGAGAGCTGCCGAGATRCCCGTGTGGGAGATGCCTATGTGGGAGCCAACACAGCGAGGAGCGAGGCTGCGGGGCTGGGGGCSGCTGGACAACTGGGATGGCCCTGGGACTCCGCGCAGCCACCCGGCTCCAAAACAGTCAGTTCCCAGGTTTCCAAACAGCGTTTCTCAGGCTGTTACTTTAGGAATGCGGGTATGCACCTTGGAGAAACGCAGGGCCCTGCACAAACACCTCACATTTCATACATACTTTTGCTGGGATAGCCCCGCAGAACCCTGCATGGCTCATACGGCCACGTGGGTTTTTTGACCTTTGTAATGGCCAGGATTTTTGTTTTTTGCAACCTAGACATGCTGATTATYTGAGATATTTCATATCAACTATTCTTAAAAACAGGTATAAAGCTCTAAAGTAAGTGGATGAACATTTCTAAGCATATGCCAATCAAAAACCCTCAATTTCATAAAGCGTTCATTAAAAAAAAAAGAGATACGACTGTAGGAAATGCCTCTGATGGAAAGTCACTACTGAAGTGAACAACATACAGCTTGATATTTTCTTCAACAGCTGAAAACTATTTGCTTATCTGTTCTGCTGGTTTTCACCAAAGGTTTCAAAGTTTTATTCTGATGAAAAGCAACACAAGACAGTTATTGTTTACTTTTTACATGCAAATTAGAAAATATACATATGTAGCATGCATTTCACAGTATAAATGCAATAAAAACAGCATGAGAAATTTGCTGAAGAATTTGATAATAGACGTAAAGAAAAACGATAGGGGAGAGMATAAAGACATATAGTTTCTATTTATTCTGAATATAGTCTCATCTGCATAGTGTTCTGAAAAACACTGCAGAGGTAGAAAGGACTCTGGCAAGTCAAGGCAAGCAAACAGGGTAGTGTGACCTGTTGCTGGAGCAYGAGAAAGGGACTTAATAGTGACTGCCTAAGTCACTGCAATCATGTCCAGTGCTGCACAAATTGAAACAACTTTCTCCAGCATAAACACTTGGACCTCTATTGGTTTAAAAAGCTATAAAAGCTGATTTCTAAACAATGAAATAATTAAGTAGTTTAAGCTGACCCACACAATACAAGTTTACATTTTCTTTTCTGCTCAAACATCATAGAAAAATACATATACAACACTTCAAAGGAAACCTCTTTCCAAGTCCCAGCTTTTAAACATTCTAAGCAGAACACCTCATGAACACATTCTATTTGAACATTAATTTTGCTTACAATTCATTTCCTTCCTCTCGCCTCCATGTTCCTTGATTCTTTGCCAGGCTCTGAAGCAGAATCTTCTGCTCTTAGCAATCTGTCTGCCTTCTCTTACTAGAAGGCAAGCCCTATGACATCAAAAACTTTACCACGGCAATCAATTCCTATGGCACAAATTGATTAGGACATCACAGTAAAGAAAACAAAGATCCCATTCTTATGCAGATCTTAGTAAGTATAATTACTTAATATGAACAAGCAAGTGAAAATGCAGAATGCACAAGGCATAACATACACAAAAGCTGCTTGTTCATTTTTTCTGACAGAGGTTAATTTAAAAAACAAAGCTGCAGACAGCACCCCTTCAGCCAACTTAGTCTTTTAGAGCATTAAAACTCTGCTTCAAAGCCCTGCCTCTCCCCATCCTATTTATACTAGCAAACCTCCTGCTGAAGAGCTCATTAGAAAACAAAGCAGCCATTCAGCCCATTCAGTAGGAGCAAGGTCTCAGCTAGGGGACGGTGCCCCTTTGGGTGCTATCGCTTCAAGACTGAAACTGTCTGGTGAGAGGCCAGGGAGAAGACGGGGAACAACCCTGGGAGGAAAGCAGGACCTGCCGACAGACACACACACACCCAAGCCTTCCAGTCACCAGCCCACAACTCCTGGCAGACCATGGTCACGTTGGCTGGATGTCACTTTTGAAGCATATTTTCCTAGTGGATCAGCAATTTTGGCTACTGAAGATTTGCCCAGAGCTGGGCTTTTTTGGGCAAATATCCAAATTCACTAAGATTCTTTTTTTTTTTTTAATTGAGGATTTATCTTTAAAATCACACCTGCTTGAGAGCACAACCAGGATGTTCCTACTTATCTGCACTTCCCTGACACTCTTGCATCATATCCCCTCCCCAAGCAAATTGAGATTGCTTATTTCTTTTTTATATAATGCCAACACATTTTCCTGTCTTATCACGATAGCTTTGGATATGTTAACTAGTGAGCTAGTTAACTAGTAAACTAGTTTTAGGACCTTCAGTCCTAAGACATTAAACTAACATGAGTAGCTTTAAGAGGTATGTCACAGCTTAGAAAGACAGAATGCCATGTAACTCTCCAAAGGAGCAATAACTATTCACCCCTTAAGAATAAATCCAAAGTCAATTCTAATTTGCGGGATGTGAGCCTAAGAACTCTTTGCTAAGAACGCTTTGCTCTTAAAACTATCATCTGTTAATCACTTGAGAAAACAAGACAGACATGTTTGATTGATATGTAAAACAAAGCATTCATTTTATATTCTCTGCACAAGTATTTGAGGAAAGGTTTCAAATGCAAGGCTAGAAAGCCAAAAGGATTATATTTACCTTAATGATGTATCACAAGAAAATATGTAGAAAAACAACACTCTCTCTGTGTTGCTATTATGGTTCCCACGGCTCTACTGAGTCACTGAGAAATTTCCATTAATATTACCCTCTATGATTAAAGAAATTTATTTATCCTCAAATCCACGCTAAATATTTATATTTGCCGAAGCCACCATGGATTAAACTCATTCTTTAGCAATGTTTAGTTAAGAGATGAACCAGTCCAGGCCTGTACATTATTATTTGCATAACTCTGACAGAATATTGAGGTCGCCGCAGAAGTCTCTCCTGTTTAGGAGGCCTGTTGTGCATCACCAAGCTTTCAGCAGAGGTGTGCAAATCCAGAGGAACTAGTCCCAATTACTGCATAATACTCTGTCAGGTACTGCTCCATAAATCCACTAAAAACCAAAGCTAAAAGAGTAAACATTATAGCTAATACATGGCACGAACCCGGTGTTATAGGTTAATGGCTTAGACTGGTTCTAACTGACCTAACTGGATCGGTACCTTGTGAGGAATGTTGATTTTGGGCAGTCTCTGTCTATTTCCAGCGAGATGCTTTGGGCTTGATTTACAGCTGTGCTCCCAGTCCCACTCACAAGGAGACGGCAGTGCAGTAGTCTGCTCCCTGAAAAATAAARTCTCATTTAAGTCCAGTGTAACTTCAAGGGAATGACTGTGAAGCCTGGAACCAATGAAAGAAGATCTTTAAGAAAGAAGATTTTAGAGACGAATGCACGTATATAGATATAAATCTCTGATTATCCCAGCGTGCTTTAGTTTTTGTGGCAGGCCAGCAGAAACAGTGTTTAAGTGCTTAAAGGAGATATCCAGCAACATTTACCCTGGCAGCAGCCTAACAGTAACTTCGGGACAAGCACCCGCCCTCCGCAGGCATCCAGGCAGGCCGGCACTCCAGGGAACAATGCATTTTTCCAGCTAAATAAGAGGTACACAGGAAGCATGCTTATCTTCCATTTGTGGCACCAGCCTCTTCCCCAAGACGTGCTGCCTTTTTTTTTTTTTTTATTTTATTTTATTTTTAACTGTAATTTGGCCTTACTCTTGAATTACTCAGTTAAAACAAGGCTGTGCAAAGGTGAACTAGTTTAACCCTTTCCTGAAGCGTATCCTAAAAAAATAAGAGCGACCGGCTGATGGAAGATTTTCTGATGGAAGTAGATACAGAAGCACTTTTCTTCCCCCTCTTATTATTTTAAACCACTCTAATCTTATCTCTTAACTTCTCTCAAAAAGCACCTTTCCATTGGAATAAGATCTTTTTCTAGGGAGACCTGACCATCTTGTTCATATTTGTAACAGATTTTGCAGCCTTTTTTCCCTTGATTTAYGTGTACTTCTGGTTAGTAACTCAGAGCTACATCTAGCAAGCAGGAGAGTCATGAGAAAGGTATGAGAAAGAATTATGTACCTGCTCCAGTCTGAGTAAGTGTAAGATGAGGAAGTCCCGTGCTCAGAAAAGGAGATTCTAAAGTTTTAAGGTGTTAAAAAATCATTTGGTCTCAGATGAGATTCTTAAAAATGATCATAAATGTGAGTTATTAATTTGCTTATTCCAACTGTATAGATCATAGTCTTGCGTCTGCAAACAAGAACAGTGTTCTTCAAATGATGGCTCATTTTGTGACTACTCTTAGTTAGCTCTAGCTAACTCTGCCACTCAGGGAGAATTAATAAGAGGATATAAAGGATCCCTAATGAAGTTCAATGACAAAACCTTTTTTGGCTTTTAGTGAATGGCCAGAATTGCAAGTCTGTAACTCGAATATATTTTAAGCAGTTAATATTCAAAGCAAGTACAATTGTACACTTGCAACCTCTCCATGAAAAGAGGGAAAAGCCTCATCAAAAACACTGGAATTAAAAGCAAGTACTAACAAGGTAGTATATTTTTCATTTGGCTATTGACTAGTACTCACTACTAGATGAAAGCTAGTAGATGAAAGCTAGAAATCATTCAGACACTTAAGTTGTAAAGCAAAAGAGAATGGATGCTAAGGTTGATATGTGTCATTTTTAAATGGTGTGTTTTGAGTTGTGCCACAGCCAAACAAAGCAGCTCGAAGCRCAAAGAGAAATTCTGCAGGAATGCACCACTGCATTCCCACACAGCTCCTTCAGGGATCACGAGCCCTCTCCTGTAACTCTTTATCAACATGTAAAGAGTGGCTGCAAATTCTGAGAGATTGGCATGCAGATAACCCGGTCAAACAATCAAAGGAAGTCACAGCTGCAGGAACACTGGGAGCACAAGGAAAGTGGTGTCTAAATGCATTGTGCTAAGGACACCTTTAAATGAGCACATTTTAACAACAACAACAGTCAAAAAGCACTCATTAATGCAACACCAGGCCCTTAGGATCAGCTCGAGGAATTTTTGTATCAGTAAAATAGTGGGAACTGTTAGCAACTTTTCCTTGTCCTTTAGGTTGTGCAACTAAAAGTCATATGGATGCTTTATTTGAGTCGGTATTACTGTTGTTGTCACCACTACTGGAGGGGCTCTTGCACAAAGATTATGAACAAAATAAGAGTTCTGCCAGTAACATTTTTTTTTTTTATTCCAAGCTTTTATTTAAAAGCTTTCTCACACTAAATCAATCAGACCCAGCAGAAACATATTTWGTTTGTGGTTTTGAACAAGTTTCTCAGATTTTATGTTCCTCTGCTGCCTCTTAAAGAGGAGCACAAGATTCTGATGCAGTRCAAGAGCAGGAGGGAAGAGGATGGCTATGGGCATGGACATCCCTCCACTGATGCTGTGTAATCACAGGGGGCAGATGGACGCACAGGACAATTCTTTGTCACAGGGCCACAATCTGTGAGCACAGGAGTTTTTAATGCTATTTCTTTTTAAGGGAAAATGAGTTACCAACAAAAGAATTTTTCTGCAGTCTAAGTTGTATGGTACCAGAAAACACTTTGAATTACTTTTTATTCAAAACAGAATACTCTTAATTTCATAGTTTGAACATTTAATAATCTTAATTGATATCCAATTTACTACATCTCCTTTGTGAAAACAACATTCCTAAGGAATAAGAGAAATTCTTATTTTCTAGCAGAAAAATGACATACACGGAAGTGTTTTTCTTTTCCACTTTCAGAAGCTGCTGATTCTCCCATAGTTAAGAATTTAAATACATATATTCTAACAAAGTGGGAAGAAACCTACACATACACCAGGAGTAATCAATGAATACAAAGTAACAATTTCATTTTCTTTCCAGTCTGTATAGACCTGCTTATCTCTCTTGTTCTTAAACAAATGCCTAATTCAGAAATTACACTTCCTTCTAATTATCCTGCTAGCAAGAACAGTAAATGCAAAAACACCTYTACGTGAAACCACAGGGTTTAACTACAACTGCAGAAGATAAACTGCTTGGAAAGTACATAAAAGATTACTTGTTTGTACGAATGACTCTCCCCTTCTCTCACAGGAGCTTTCGAATCGTGTGTGTCAAGGCTAGCACGGGTTTTCCCACAGCTACTCGGTTATCTCTTTGGTGACTTACCTGGGATGTTGCCAGAGGTTTGCATGTCTACCCTCGGGAAGCAGTTCCCTTTTGTTAAGGGGTGTGATGCCGATGGCTGCTTCTAAAATAGTTATGTATTTCTTGTACCGCATTCTCGGGAGCTCCGCGCCTCCTCAGGCCGTCATCATCCAAAGGCCGTCATGATGCCCGCTACACGAGCTGCTGCTTTTCAAAACGTGCCGCGGGTTTCGAGCACAAAAACGGCRCCTTCCCCCCTCTACCAGGCATGGAGAGTTAGCAGGAAAGAGAAGCCAAAGGAAAACTCCTACCAGATTCCCCTGAAACGTCACTGTTACATAATTTGATCTTTGAATAAGACACTAATGAAAATGATTGAAGAGACAATCACGGGCCTAAGCCTGGCTGGATAATGCACACTCTCCAATTTACTAATCCTTGGCTAAATCTCTGCTGCTTATAATCTTCCAAGTACTAATGGAGCACTAGGTAACTTCTCTCTCAAATCGGCGGAAGGAATCAGATCTGCAGAGTAAAGTTGAGAATTTTTTGCATATCCCAAAAGATAATAATAGCTTTTGCTTCCACAGTTCTCCTCAGCGCCAAGATTTATCCATGATCGGATCAGAAGGGACATGGTGAAACACTGCACAGAATTAAGCAAGCCAAAGACTCCATTATGATACCGACTAGTGATGCAAACGTGTCTCACAACACCAAAAGCCTCCTTCTGTGTCAAAATTGTTCCAGCCACGAGGTAAATAACTGTGCACACCAGTGACCCCCGGCACTAACCTCAAGCATGAAGACAGACGTGCAAGTTGAAATAATAGTGACTTTTAGACATGCTGCAGCGCTGCCAAATTACAGTGTTAAGAGTCTTGCTCGACTGCAAGAAGTCTAACAAAGTAAGTGGTTATGCTACATGGATACCGACTTACTACTTGTATATAACTTTATATATTGCTATTTATATTATTTTGCAGACACATTTTATATAAAGATGCAAAAAGAACAGATGGGACGGAAAGTCTTTCTCCCAAAGACTCAGCCACAAACCCCTCTTCAACCATGTATTTTAGCTATTGCTTAGTATTAAAATGCCTATTTTTCTGTTGTGATGACTATATAATATCACATATTTAGTCACTTCTAAGTGGAAATTACAGTTTCTAAATTTAAATGTAGAATTTTCAGCTTGACACAACACATTTTTCTGTAGTTATTGTCAGGTCCTGTGTTACTTGCTCTTCTGTATTACTTGCACCCTACCTGGTGCTCAATAGTGAGTTGAATTTACAGCACACACGGGATTTGTACACACTGTACACACTGACCTATCTGAGGTGAATTATTAAAAGTCAATCTGATCAACCGATCTTAAAAGAGTAATATAAAAATTAATCAGTTTACAGATCCAGGAAGTACATCTACAAATAACTGACAGAAAGGAATATCCTGTTTAAGCCTACCCAGCTGTTCATCATGGATATGTAAGCAATGTGAAAAAAGGAGTCATATTAAGGAAAACACCTAATATATTAAACACATATAAATTAAGTGAAGCTATTACTTTTGCAGACCCCTTTCTCCTTCCCCCCACCCAAACAAACAAACAAACCCACTGRACTGCAACTTTGAACGTTATTATACTAAGTATTAAGGAGCTTAAGAAAGTGYCACGTTAAGAGAAGCCTGTAATGCAGCTAATGTCACCAGGCCTGCAACATCCTGACTTTTAATAGCTTTTGCACCTGCATTGCTGAGGCCACATTGTTTTATTTTTCTTTGCAAGCATGTCCCAAAAAACACACAGTTTAAAAGAAAAAGAAGAAGAAGAAAAGCGCAAAAATGTTTTAGTGCAGCTCTGATCAACCTGCTCTTTCTTCGGGCAAGGGCAGTTTTGAGCTCAGGTCAAGCCCCAGGACCAGGTGCTTGCAGAGAGGGCGCACAGACAAACAGACCCAGTTAGTGCAACTGGCTCCCTCCTCTTGGCTCAACTGCTCATGGATCTTCAGATGTCCAGRGGGAGTCAGACTGACTCACAGGTTATCAACTTCCTTCAACTTTGTTTGAAAACAGAAATTCAAAGCTCTTGGTACATCCATTGTTTGCTCTGTAAAAGCCATCCCTCAGTAAGAAAGGATCTAACCCTCATCCCCATCCATTGTTTCCTGCTGGGGAGTATCATCCACTCCCCCTTGGCTTTGTATTTTGCAGGCAGAAAGAACATYGAGTTTAAATGGAAAGAACATGGACTACCTGGGAACATATACAAGAACAAAAATGATCAAATAAGTAAGCTGTTAAAGAAAAACCCTTGTGTCAACTTCAGGAACTTGTGGTCCCCAGCTATGCCCACAAAGAGCAACTTTCCTCCTGAAGTCCAACGAGGAATAATCTTTGCTTGTTCACCATGCCTGAGTTCTCTTGTGCAATCAGCTTCCCACAACACTGTTATTACTTAGAAGTTTTCAAGATAAAGAAAATCYAGTAACATTCCCTTCAATCAAATTGCTATAGTGCATTGTGGCCGCATACCAGAAGACCTGGAAGTTATGCTGGCTACAGGGAGAGGCTTCAACAACGTGAAACACAAAGCTCTTCTTGCTGTTTATTTCAAAATCTCCTGCTTCTTTCTCTGCTTTCTTAGCTGAAACAGTAAAGCTTCAGTCTTGTGGTAGCAACTTCAATGCAAATCCATGGGTGATACTTTCAAAAGATGTTCAGAAGTTAGCTTTTTCTCATTTATTCTATATAAATTCCGGACTCCATTGCATGGGAGAGTTTGGCAAGCAAGAAGTAATTCCGAGAAAGGGGAAAGAATGACAAATGCTCTTTTCTGCATGAAAGAAACATTTACGAGATCAAAGCGAAAGTTTTCTTTTGCTCAATACAAGAAAGGAGGGAGTCGGACTCCCTTAATTAGCTGCAGAGCACATTTCACAGAGCAGCTGATGACAGACGCGTGACTCCCTCTGCAGTGACCTCAGACCCGACGGCGAAGGAGGCACCGCTGCCCACCGCTGCCAAACGGGAGATTTCCAGTACTGCAGGAACTATTACCATTACTATTTGCACTACCACGTGTGTTCTGTCGCTTGGGCCCTACAGCTAACAAACACACCTGCCAAGATGGTTCTGTTGGAACAATCCTGAGGCAAAGGAGCACCAGGGATCAATTTTTTTTTTCCCCTCTGCATAAGGAGKGTACTTGGAAAGAGCAGGGGAGGGCCTGGAAACCTCTTTGCCAACTGCAGTAGTGTTCAGCCCCTCCCGGGGGAACGTCCCTTCCTGCTCCGTCCATATGTTCAGGCAGATTCCCGGGATCAGCTTATGCGGAGCTGTGCTAAGGAGGCTACAGACACCAGCAGCCAAATCTGCCGGCTATTAAGCCGAGTGGGCCGATGAGCAGATGTCAGGAGGGCGCACGCAGCCCGACCAGAACCGTCCCTGCTCCCAACAGCGATGTGCAGCATTTGGGGGTTTTCTCCAGCGATTCCTCCTTAAAAACGGCTAGAGCAATAGCAGAGTTGGAACAAACAAGTGGTTGCAACAGAGCTGAGCGCTGCYGGGCTTAGGCCCAGCTTATCACTGACACGGCGTGGGCCAATGTCGTTGGTTTGTCACGACGGAGCGACAAACCCATCACACCTCAGCGCTGTTGAGAGAGGTATCGCTGAGCTGAATAATCCAAACGGACCCGAAATGCCTGTGCGGACGTCCCGGCTGGCTAACGAGAACAGAGCCACGCTTCAGCGGGGACCTGGCCTCTCCCACACGTACCTGGTCACACCTGAGATGGTCTGCAAGCCTTCACGGAGTGAGAACAGCACTGCTTCTAAAAGGCAAGTCCAGATGGCTGTGGAAAATAGTGGCACAGATGATGGCACGGCAAAGGACTGGGCATTGGGAAAAATCAGAGCAAAACCCAGTTCTTAAATACAGACCTACCTTTATAATTTTGCCATGTACTTACAAATACCTCTACTAAGTTGTGGGTTATTTTTGTTTAAAATCTTATACATATGAACCACCAAGTTTCCTTTTCTCCACCGCTCTAAATTACGGCCCATGGTAATCTCCGAGGTGCCAAGACCCAAATATATAATGACAATATTGACCTAAATTCAGGAAAATTTGACTAACTTAAGTCTTCTGAAACCAAGATGTGCAGCTGATGAATACACACTTGAGAAATACAAAACAAGWTTTTCTCCTGCAGCTCACGCCACTATTTCTAGGCTTGATTCACAGACATTATAAATATGGTCAAAATTTCAAGAGTCATGCACTGGCCAATAACAAGGAGTTGCTGCGAAGCATGCGCCCTTATTCTGAAAGGAAAAACAAATGAACAAAATCATAAAATATTCCTGACACTGTACACTTTTAAAAAAACTTTTGTAATGTGAATTCTTAGTGGGCTGGATTTTCTTCTTTGTTCTTAATTTATGAAGTGCCTTGTAGCAGTCACTGCTGCATGAGCTGTTTAATTCCCATACTGCAGTCAGCACTGTGTAATTATGCATTGTTTAAGCCAAACCAACCTCAGAACTATTACTATTAAATGCATATTTTTTAACCACTTTCCAAAGTGGGGCATAGCTGTAAGGAGATCCTGGATACTGGTGAAGTATACGGACTGTTAAAGGGCATCAGAAAGAGCTGAAACCCCTGGGGAAAAAAAAACTAAGCTTGCTTTGCAAGTGAGCAGATGCGAGGGATCCAACACAGTGCCCTTTTCTAAGGCAGGGGCTAGSTTGAGGTGGATGGTTGGAACAACTYCACTTTGATCAAAGCCTCAGGCATAGAAATCTGCCTGAGCAGTAACTCTAAACCCGAGTGCTTCTCTGGGATTCACTGCACAACAATTCCTATTTATTGGCCCTGGGATGAAACCAATCCTCAAGGCAGGAGGGCGGCGGGCGCTGGTGCGCCCCGTATGCAGAGCAGATCTGGCAATACCCACTCTGCAGCTCCTCRCTTTGAAACACCCCACGCCGTGGCAAGATCCAGGTGAGAGGACGGACCTAAAAGGCACAGCCTGCATCCTTGTTGTCATAAATATTTTGTTTTATAAATCAACTGTTTTTGAGAAGCCATCTGAAGTTCACCGCAGTTTGGGATGAAGTTTCAGAGGCCTTTTGCAGTGAGCTGCTATCAAACACCCATTGTCAGATTTAGTGAATTCATTTTGTTCCCGGTAGTCTCTTTGAAAACAAACCAGTCTTGAAAATCTCTAATAACACAGCTGTCCAACCAGGCCTGTGCTGGGTTTTGCCCATAGCCAAGACATGGCACAGGTTACACTGTCCTTAAGGATGCGGTTAATAGTATTTCAGCAATTAAAGGCGAGCAGTCCTGTAATAAGGGATTTCCTTTCACCTGGAAGGAGCTTTTGGAGWTAGATTAACACTGGTAACCATTAAAGCACAAACACACATATGCACACATGCACACTTGCTGTTGTCTCTGGACACTTCAAGCTAAATGCAGATTTTAAGTAGTATTGGAAAACCTGTCATTACTCAGTATTAGTATGGCACACGACATTTCTTAAGTATTTAACTATCCATATTTTATAACTGTGTTGCTCATCCCATTTTGTGATCTGTGTCAGTATCTATATGCTATTTTAATCATCAAGGAAGATTTCTTGGCTGTCCTTACAAGAACCAGGAAATGCGGGATTAAGCAATGAAAAAAGTATCCGGCACTTAATTACATTGGAGATCTACTGAGATTATACTTTTATACGAAGTATTGGGATCACCCCCAGCCTATAAAAACCCAGTACATCTGTGCTGAGTACAGTGGCAGTTATTGATACTACAGTACAAGACAATCAAAGTTTGGCCCAGTTTCAGTAAAACTTCGGCTTATAAAAGAAAGAGTCACCAGAGTCACTACTACTGGTTGGAAGCAAAGCTGAGGCCATGGCACGATGCTTGCATATATGAGCCTGCAAGCCACTACAGCAGTAAACTCACCTAAAAGTCAAATACGCACAGGAAACTTCATCAGAAGCTTGACAAAAGCCCTCATAAGGATTAGGTTAAAGAACTAGACATAAATCTTGCTGCCCATCTCCAAACAACRCACGCATGCAGAATACATGCAAACCACCTGCAAAACTCTTCCCAACACCTGGCGCCCTGGCAATGATGCTTACAAATTCAAGCAAAGCTCCCAAAGCTTTCTAGGCTCCACTGCTTCTCACCAGCTCTTGACAAGGATCATCGCCCAGGAAAGTTTATAGATAAAGCCATGATTTTTTTCAAAAATAATAAAAGCAATTTTATCAGTTTGCATGTATGCCTTTTCTTTTTTCACTTTTTTTTTTTCCCCTGACCTTCCGCTGAACCACGGCCGAGTCACAGTTCCCAACACTACCTTTAAAATCCGGTTTTAGGGACTGGGCGAGGGCAGCCGCCCCAGCGCCGCCCGGTGCAACCGGAGGCCTCTGCTGGAGCTTGGCAGCTGTGGGGCTCGGGCTCCCAAATGCCGCCCCGGCCCCAGCTCAGAGATTTTGGCCATTTTAAGCGTGCGTGGGGGGAAAAACTACYGGAAAGCAACACCAATCACAAGGATATCTTACGGGCAACCTGAAAGATGCAGGTGAATCAGACAGCGAACAGAGCGTGGCAAAACACGCGGAGGGAGCGCGTTCGGGACGGGGGATAGAGCGTTCGGGACGGGGGCGGGGAGCGTTCGGGTCGGACCCTCGGTTAACGCGAGCCCCGACCCGGCTGCAGCCCGCGCAGGATGCGCCAACGCCAAGATTTTAGGAGTCTTGTGCCCGCCCGGCGGCGACCGCCCCAACCCCAGCGGGGGGGGGGGGGGGAAAAAAAAAGAAAAAAGGAAAACATAAGTAAACAAAGACCCTGATTCATGGGTGACATCCGTCCCGCGTCCCACGTAGTATCGCCCGGGAAGTGCTCGGCATGGAGAGAAAAGGGACCGCGCGAGGCGCCGCTGCGGGAAGAAGGAGCCGGCCCCGGGCGGCGCCGCGCGCGGCGGGAAAGCCCCGCGTGCTCCCGCCCCTGGAACCGGGAGAGGGGACGAGGGGGAACGGGGAGAGCGGCAGGAAAAAGGTGCGGGGGAGAGGGGGGAGGAAGGAGGAAAATGAATTCGGAAAAGGCGGAGAGTAAAAGAAAAATAAAAGAGAGAGAAGGAAAAGGAGCAAAAATGAAAGGGGCAAGAGAAAAGGAATAAGAAAAGAGAAAGGGGCAAAAAACAAAGGAGAATAGGGGAAAAAAGAGGAAAGGGAAAAAAGGAGAAAGGGGGAGAAAAGGGAGGGAAAAAACGGGGAGAAAAAAAGAGAAAATGAGGAAAACAAAGAAAAGAAGAAATAGAAAAGCGGAAAAGAAGAAGGGAGGGAAGGGAAGGCCGGGGCCGCACCTGCCGTGCTCTCCTGCTCGGGGAGGGCGGCGCGGGGCCGGCGCCGGAGCCTGCGCTGCCGCCCGCGACGCTGCGACTGCGGCCCGCGCCGCTTCCGCCGGGGCGGG
>NW_020454849.1:1450040-1463931 GCF_003342845.1 Nothoprocta perdicaria
GGTGTAGCAGTCCCCATACACTCTTGCCCCTGCGTTCCACTACCTTGTGTCCGCGGTTCCTGCCCTCGGTGCCCCCCGAGGTGCTGGGACAGCTCGGGAGCGCTCACGCCATCGCTTGCAGACAAAACGCCCCAGAAACACCAACTATACCCAAGACTGAAACCTGAACTTACCGAAACCGAGCCGGGAATTCCACAGCTATCAGCTTCCTGGGGCGGCCAGAGTCCTCCAGCAGAGGTGGGAAAGGCCAAACAGCCCCAGCGGGATTCTCCGGAGCCCCTTGCAAAGCCCTAGAGCCACAAAGGAGCCCTTATCTCCGTGGAAAACCCAATGTGAGCCTCTCGGGAGCCACTGCACGACTCCCACAGCAGCAGCCCGTGAAACCAAGTCTGTCTTGGTCTTCCCTGATAATTTGTTAGTTATTAACCACAGTTAATTATTAACTGCCCATTATAACCTAGCGAGAGCGGGCGGGTTATTTTTGCCACAGATTTTAGGTTCCTCGAGCGTGCTCAGYTCTGAGCGTTTTCTTCCCTGCTAAGCAGGCCTGTGGCCGTAACCGCCTCGCTCAGAAATGCAGATAAAGGAGGCAAACAGTGGCTGAGACCGCTGGACTTTGGAAGGAGGCAGGGCGAGCAGGAAGAGCCGCGCTACCGACAGCAAACACGGGAACGTGCCGAACGCTGTTCCAGACGAGTCCCTGTGGCTCTGGCTAATGATCAACCTCGTGCGCATCCGCTCCCGCACGGGTGTTGAGGATCGAAAGTCCCAGTGAGAGGAAAAAAGAACAGAAACGACACTTAGAGGTAGGATCTATCATCTATCGGTAACGCAACATTACAGCATACAGGCCAAGTGAATCACAGGATGAGAAGTTGAAACTCAGTCTTACTTTCAGGTATGTGTCACTTTTTTTTTTTTCTTTACATGGTGCTGAATCTCTCTTTCTTTAATGAATATTTAAAGCTTCATGTGTTATTTCTCTCACTACAGAAAAAAAAGGAAAACATTTTCATAACAGTATCTTTATGATGTTTAGTTAATGGTTAKAGAATATTCTAAAGAGGAGTTATTAATGTTGACAGACTTTGGGTATTTCTTTTTTTAAGTAGTCTGGTGGCAGAACACTCATGAATAATAAAAATAGCCTAGACCTGGAAACCAACAGTGCTTACATTACTCATTGTAATACTGATCACACAGCGTAATTACCGTGAATAAAACAAGTCAGCAAATTGGACACGGGAGGAATTCAGCAAATTGGAGAAGGCAGCAAGAGAAGCAAGTAGCTTGTTTTAAATACCTATTGTTCCACCTTCTTAACTTAGTCACCTCTTAATACGAACTCCATACAAAAAGCTTGTAATTAGTATCTGTTAAYAAATTCTCCTGTCTGCTTCCAGCTCTGCATACTCCGTGCCCAGGGAAGGGTCTCCTCCATGGTTGTCTTCTTGCACGCAGGTCTTGAATCTTCTCTTGGTTCTGTGACTGCCAACCACACAATTTGCAGAATGGAGAGTTCGTGATAAAGGGCAGCATCACCCTGAACAACTTMATTTGAATCTTTGTCTGAAAAACAGAAGGCTGAGGAGAGGATCTGCTCAGYGTATACACATAGAGTGAGGAGGATGGGGCGGCCTCTTTTCAGTGGTCGCCACTGAAAGAAACTAGAGGAAATGGCCACTATGTGAAGCACCAAAAGTTCCACAGCAACTTGAGGATTCTTAACAGTGACAGGGTGCCAGAGCCCTGGCACAGGCTGCCCAGGGAGGCTGTGGAGTCTCCTTCTCTGGAGATCTTCCCAACCCGCCTGGATGCCGCGCTGTGCCCCGTGCTCTGGGTGTCCCTGCTGGAGCAGGGGGTTGGACTCGATGAKCTCTAGAGGTCCCTTCCAACCTTGAACATTCTGTGATTCTATGATTTTATATGGAATTAAAAAGAATAATAAACCCCCCAAGAGTGGTTCAGACAGGTATGTCTGTGTGACTGGTGCCAGGCGGGAGGAGAGGAGAGCGCCTGTGGGAGCAGAGGAGCGCAGCACATGCAGAAGAGCAGCCGTGCGGCGCCGCGCTCGCCCCCAGCCCCTGCCGGGCCCTGCCGAGGGGGGCAGGCATCGGGCGCTGCGGATCCCCTCCCGACCGGCTCCTCTGCTCTCCCGTTTCCTCTCCCGTTTTGAGTGTTCTTCCAGATATCCTGGCAAGTCCCCGTCTTCCTCGCAAGGCCTCATGCTGGCTGCAGGACTCCTCCACTTCAGAACCGAGGGAGCTCAAACACCAYGTGCATCCCCAACGGGAAGCCAAACCTGAGCCCAGCAATCAAACATAAACCTCCAAATCCCCCTTTCCTTATTCAGCTATCAGTCTTCAGGACAGGTCTTTATCCTATTTAAGGAAGCAGCTAAAGTATTTAGGGAGTTTTGTGGAAAGACAATCTCTGCAGCAGCTATCTACAGCAGCTTCACTGGGAAAGGGTAAAATTCCCCAAGAGAGGAAAAAGAACCAACAAACAGCAGGTACGGAGGCACAGAGCTCCTGGGAAACAGAAGCGGTGGTTTGTGCCACGTGCAGCCTGAGAGCACCCGTGTGGAGCCTAGTTCAGCAGCAGGCATCGAGGAAACCTCCCTGAAGGGATCAGCCACAAACGGGAAGAGGGGCCTTGTCATGGGGAGAAGGAGAAAGGAGGAGAGGAGAAAGGAGGAGAGGAGAAAAGAGGAGAGGAGAAAGGARGAGAGGATGAAGGAGGAGAAAGGAGGAGAAGAGTGGGCAGAAAGCCTGGCACCCGCACACAGGACTTCCATGCAGAGGATGTGGGCAGCCGCGGCAGCCACCCTCAATCCCTGCTGCTCCCACCAGGTCCCTGCTCTGGACATCCCCAAGGACACGCTCCCCCCACGCGCTTCCAGCGTGTCCCTTGACCGAGGGTGCAATTGGCTTTGATAAACRCTCTGCCAGAACTGTGACAATTCCCCTTGCTACTATTTGCAGCAAACACCAAAGGATTTTCTTTCGGGTATTTCTTTTGAGAGAAGCCAAACCAAGAAAAAATACTGTGATGATGTCAAGTGCCTAGCTATGGAGCAATTTGTTAATGCAGAGATAACACAGAAGCGTAAAACACTGCGGAAGACTTGCTAAAATCAGACATTGGGGTCAGAGCTCCTCTTGGCTGATAAAGAGTCCTTGCCCATACTGAGGATTTGATGCAAGCTTTGGAACAAAGCTTCCTGCCCCAAAATTCACATTGTGCCTTGAGATGAAATCCCCACCTTCCAGCTTGCTGAATTCATCTCCACCAGCTAAATTAAATCCACTTTTTACTCAGCTACCTAAACCCAGGAAACTGTGTGCATAAATCACAGTAACACTATTGTTGAACAGAAAGCATTCCAAAAGGTCTAACAGCTGGTATAAAATCCATGCTGCCTTGCCAAATTTTGAACAGATTCCTTGCAATAAGCACTTTAAGACAGTGAAAGAATTCAAAACAATACGCATGGCTGCAGTGCTTTTCCTTTTATCATCACAGACCAATATAAATATATAAATGAATTGCAAATTCTGCACGGAGCTTTATTGTGGTGTAAAGAATTGTTCAAGATGAAAGGGAATGGCAAATGAACCTGCAAACAGGTGTGTAATATATGTCAATCATTGTAAGTTTCATGCAAATCACATAGCAATGTAGTTTTTGAAAAGTCACCAAAATAATTACACACGTTACATGTGACTAAACCAAGGAGGAGTAAGAAGGAAGTATCCTTGCTTCAAATACTAGTTCATTATTGTCTATAAAGGTGTGTCTAAGTAAATCTAGCTTTTTGAATTACCGATCGAGCTGAATTAGTACTTTTTCACATGCTGCAAATTAGTTTTACTGTTATGAAGATAGACTAAAAAAATCATTTTCAATCTTSCTTTGTAAAATGGCACTTTTACTCATACTAATTTCTAGTCATTCTGGTCTAGCAGAAATGAATTTTCAGATAATTGTCAACCTTTTAATTTTGATTGAAAATCATGCAAATGCTGTGTGCACAATTAACCGCTGTGAACTGGCTCCAAAGAAGCATTACCTTTGCTGTAATAAATGGTGAGAAACAGCCGGTAACAAGACTTGCAAGCACAGGGCAATGATACTACAGAGCTATTGTTTATCTATGACAGATTATTGCACCCGTGRTAATTCTAGCTAGCCAGCCAAGGTAAACACAAACAGCAGAAAAATCGAGAACCAGGAAAAAAACTCGTCTRCACTGGACATCTTTTCACATAGTGATAAACTTTAAAGGAACATGATTTAACCACTTTCTCAAGATCAGTGAATGACTTTGTGCTCCTGTTTAACAGGCATTAAACCAACCACTGGTGATACTGCAAGAGTGTCAAGCGCTACACTGCTTTTATTGTATTTCACAATCTTTTAAAAAGCTGTAGTATATAATTTATTTCATCTCTTTTTCTAAACAGTCTGGAACTGATTCAGCTTCATCAATTCTAACAGGCAAAAAGGCAAATGTCTCTGCACCAGCATGGCACCAATGGAGGCCTTACATCATGGTGCAAAGAAAAACTCCCCTCAGTTACTTATAGAAAGCAGCAGTACAAAAACTAGTGCTTTTTTTTTTTTTTGCTGTCATGAGAGGATCTTCATTTTGCTCAACAGTAAATTTTGTATTTTTACTCTTCAAAAAAAAAAAAAAAAAAAAAAAAAAACCCGAAATTCACAGTAATAGGATAAATTGTAAAGTTATTGCTGCACAGCTAAAACACAACCAAACAGCCTTCTTTTCAGTTCTATGTACTGCTTACAGCCACAGAGACATATGCAGCTTAAAATCTAGCTTTTTTGTTAATAAATTAGGAAACTGGAGAAGATAGTGAATTCTGCAAAACTCCCACTATGGCCACTATCCAAAGTGGAAAACATTCCGTGTGCCACGCTTGTTTCCTTTATCATGTGTTCGAYGGGACTGTGGTGAGTTACTCGCTTGTCCGCAGCACCCTCCCTTCTCTGTTCCCTGCCCCTTGCAGCACCACTGCTCGTGCCGGAGCATGTCCTGCCATTCCTGCTTCTGGCTCAAGAAGTTTGGCAATAGTGATCCGGTCACAAGTCGCCAGACAGGCCAGCCCCTGCACCCAGACAAACCTACGGGCCACAGAAATTCACGACTTGCTTCTCAGGAGTAAGTACACTGAGGAGTAAGAGATGCAGTRACAGGAATGGACACCTCAACCATCCGTAGTCCAAGGGCACAMACTGAGGCAGTGACACAGAAACCCAAACACTGATCACTGAAGAAAAATATATTGTTCCTCATGTTGTTACACAACACAGTGATGTAAAGGAAACCAACAGAATCAAGCTCAGGTACTCTGGAAGCCTAGCRAGGTTAAAGTCTTGGTTAAAGTCTTTCAATTTCCATGAGGTAGAAAATCATCAAGTGTCTTCTTTCCCAGAATATATTAAGCGGGACAAATCTAGTTTTGTTTTTAATGCCGTGGAAAGTTCTTTTGATAGTAGCTCATGAAGGGAGACTCTGTCRTGGGAATATACCCAGCTCCGTCCAGTCCAGTCGTAGCGCTTGGGCCCGCTAGGAAACAAAACACATCATTTAAGTGCACATTATCACAGGGAGCTGCTGAGGGCTGTATGTGCAAGGCAACCTGGAAAGGGCCCAGGAAAAGGGAATGAACTGCATGGAGAAAGGTGGGAGAGCAGCAAGGGAGAGCGAAACCCAGAGCCAGACCTGCCAGGCGCTGCTGAGCCACCCGGCTGCTGCACGTGACAGGGACAAGACATTCCCTGTCACCCCTGGCAGGCCAAGCTCCCCCTTCTCTCCCCTTCCCTTCCTTCCTCCAGCACGGTGCTCCGCAGCGGCTCCCCCTGCGCTCAACCCTATGCAAGTAGTAAAACAGTGTCAGTGTGAGGCTGAACCCACGCTGCCCACTAACCACTGCAGCTCTGTGACACTCGCACAGGCCGAGTGGAGCAGAGCAGAGCCCGAACCAGCCTCCTTGCCTCCCGCCCCGGCACAAGGAGGCGAGGCTGTTTGCTCCGTCCTTCCAGCCGGGCACGCTCCATCCTTCCAGACACCTTCCCTCACCCAACCACAGTGACTATCAGCTTCCCACGGAGTCTCATCCGCTGTGGGGGAACTCAGAACTGTTCCGAACCGAGTCCATGTCTGCAGTTGCTTTACTGCGCGTTTCCTACTCCGTCCTGGCAGGAAAACCAACCAACCAACACGCGCACACACACACACACACACACACACACACACACACACACACACACACACACACACACACAACCAAAGGCAGGTTCACACTGTCCTCCTCCTAGGAAATGACAGAATGGGCTGAAACTATGAAGTCATTCTGTCAACACACACACAGAAAAGAAACGCACTGATAAGTCATGTCAACTGTTGTTGTACCTTATTTCGTAGAAACTAGTAATGTGATTAACTATCTTATTTCTCTGAATCTTCAAAACGGTGGACAAATATGATTTTCTCACATTTTATCATGTCAACAATGATCTTTGGTAAGGCATTTTATAACAAATGCCTACAAAGATTAAACATGAAGTAAATATATTTCTCACTGGAAGTCTGAATATCCTTTTAACATAAAAGAGAAGGACTAAAGTAACACATGAAAGTATTATCACAGACATTGTGTAATGTTTAAAATGCCTTTTCAGTTTAATGAGCCACAAAAAAATTAATGCAACCACACTGAACGTAGGTTACACCTCTTTTATTATTTTTGTCAGCTAAATAAAGCTTTACAGGCACAGGCTTCATTTCACCTGAGGGTATGCAACRAAGTGGAGCAGAGCAAAGGTTAAAAGAATTCATGAGAATTTCTGCTTCTCCCACCTGAAGCAACTATCCTCCTCAAGTTATGTTCATGAAGACTCAAAAATTCTACATTTACCACTCAATTTTCCCAGACATAGAAATACCCCTAGTCACTGTCAGCAATGTTTATTTCTTTCACTTTTTAGAACACTGCATGTTGGACCATATATTTACAGAAATTAGGAAATAAATGAGCATGTAGCATTTTCTTCTAGATACACCAATATTCTTCTAGATACACCAATACACATTACCAGCTAAGGAAGCACAAAACCGAATGTTTCTTGGTGAAGATTCACCACAGATGCTGAGAAACCTCCTTAAAGAAAGTTCAGCTTGTTTATTTTATTGTGCATTTTACTCAACTGCAGGAGCAATCATAAAATGAAAACAGCTGACATTTCCCACAAACCCAGTACTCAGAGCTAAAACTGGTTCCAAACACACATAAATTCTCTGAATTTTGGTTTCCAAAAGTAAATTAAAACTTTGTGTCAATGAAACAAAACCCTACAGACCACTTAAGCAATATCATGGTTCTTGATACTGCATTAAATTATATTTGATGGAAAAAAAAGTGAATAAATCATGACGTGCAGCCTGCATCTGTCTTAAAGTAAGTATTTATTTATTAGGCCACTGCCCTGTCAARTCAGATAGCTGTTAAATAAAATATTTAATGGGGAAAAGAAAAGATTCTGTGAGGAAAAATGAGTTAGCAGTAGTGAAAAATGGCTTATTTAATRTGCTGGGCCAGTGTAAAAGCATACCAAGACAGTTCAAATTTTCTTCAGGTAATTTTTATTTCCTCATACTGTAATTTCCTCAAATTGTTTACCTTGGAATCTAAAGTTCTGGGTTTTTTTCCCCTCCTCCTACACCTGAATCCTGCTTTGAAACCCTGCTCCTGCAAACCCTGTTGTCGCTGGTGGAGCAGCTCACAGAGGAGCCTCCAAGAGGAGAGCCCRCAGAGGTGCTGTGAGCGCCCAGGGTGCCAGACATCTGGTTCCCCTAACAGGAGCACTGCTGGATTCCCTCTCCTCTTCCCCTGGGACTGCAGAAGACGACACAGATTTTGGGGAGAGGAGGCAGCTACACTTTCCCACACATCTGGCTGCCCTCCTAGCTGAAACCCACCAGAAAACCTGGGATGGACGGAACCGCAGAGCTGGAGAAGGCAGAGGGAATGGCAAGCCAAGGTTGCCACAGAGCATAGGAGCTCGACAAAAAACAGCCCATCAGAGAGCACACGTAAACACATGARGCAGGAAATCCCACAGGCTTAAAGGGGAAGGAGCCACCCTGTTTAAATACAAAGAGAGGTTTAGATCCTAACATCATCTCCTCCCTTTTTCCAACAGAAGTTTTGTTCTTTAATTATGACTGTTTATTTTTCCTATGAATAGGCTCTCTGCATAGAGGTTTGGGCCTGCAACAGGATGCGAAAATTCTGTATTAAACATTTACTAGATTAATGAGGGTAACTCAGTGCACTGCACTGCGTGACAAACCACCATAACAAAGCCTTATCACACAGTGAGGATAGATCACGCTTTGAATATATAGTGAGGGAAARAGCTGTATTTGCAAAGGATATTACACAGTCCCAAGGCAGGCTGAGGAAAGAGGAAATACATTTTAAGCCAGTCTTCAGGCATTACTTACGACACGTTAACTTACCTAGTGGGTGAGGAGAGCCAAATCTGTCGGTTTGGTGTTTGCTTATTGATTACGTATGTTCCCATATCTCCACCCAGTTTAACTGTTAAAACTCCACTCTTGAAAGACAAAGGAAACAGACAGATGAAAAATTACGCAAAGTTACTTAATACGAATGACATCATCCACAACAGGCAAATAGAAACTCACACACCTGCATCATATTCTCGCCTGCATCACATTCTCAACAATTTTCCAATTAGCTTGGGAGAACTGTCACCAGATATCAAAAGCTTCCATTAGCAGCTGGGTCACCCTGCCTATTTTTGGATGTGATGTGGACTTCAGTCYCGGCTGCTCGGGGTGTGACTCGGGCTGTGTGTCTGTGCTGCTCGCAGCAGCCACACGCGAGCAGCCCCGCTCAGCTCCGAGGTGCTGCCCGGAATGGAGGGGCGCTTCACTCTGCAAAGCCCTCGGCATCACAACCAGGAGCAAACCCTGCTGTTCCTGTGCCGCGCAAACTCACCGCGCTTCACGGCCAAGCAGCTCCTCGTGTCACCACTGAATTCCTGTGCTGGGCAGTTTCAACTGACTTCTGGTAACTGTAACAGTTTCCAAGTGAATAAACAAAATTCCTGGTCCGGTAATTCCGATCAAGGGTGCAGGTGATGAACTGTTTGTTCCTCAGGAATGTTTCTCACTGAAACCCTTTGAGCTCTGCTTTGTTACACTTCTGCTGACTCCCACTAGTTTTGCTAGTGAACTCTTTTCTCTCTCCCCCTCTCCCCCTCTCTCTCGCTCTCCCCCCTCCCCTCTTACTCACATTTCTTAGCCACAACATGATTCGTGTGTCTATGGTATTTTCATACCTGTATTTTGAAGAGCAACTTAATTTTGACAGAGATATTTCTATCTTAATTTGAGGAGTAAAAGAATGACACTACTTGTATCTGAGTTACACTGCAGATGATCTGAAATATGTTAGAAATTATAGAATGTAATTTGATGACTCAGATGACAGGTTAGTCACATTTAATCTACAGCTTCCCAAATACATCACACCCAGCAGTATGACACAGCACATTTTTGAATCCATATCCTCCCTGCCTTACTCAGAAGATATTACTGTTAGAGCTGCAGTTATTGCTAGGGTCACTTTCTTTGTAAAAACATTTAAATGTGGGGAAAAAAAAGGTATTTTACRGATGATTTTCTACTGCCTGCCTGCAGTCTTATTCAGCAGCACAGGCAGTAGCTTACACTTTGGCTCCCCTATGAAATAATCCAATGTTTTAGGTTTCTGGCCCATCTGAAAAAGCATCAGCCATGAAGTAACACTCCAATGTTTGAATTCTTCACATCACTCTCAATGCTGTTGCTGTGCTTGATAATGGATTTACATGTTTAAAGTATCCTTGATTAATATTGCCATCAGAATAGGAGATAAGAGCATGCTGGAATCACTAACCATGAATAGCTGAGTACATTTGTAACGGTGTCAGTATTCTTTATTCTGGTGTGTGCTAATTAAAGCCACATGTAACAACTTAATATGATTAATGTTATGCTGCACATTCTATAAACATTATAAGCAAACAGGTTGCAAAAGAATTAACAAAAAAGTTAACTACTGCTCATAGTTTATGTCAGCAATTGGACAGTATTATTGCTCTATCAACTGTTAATTCAATAAAGGTTAACTTCTAGTGCAGGGTAAAATATTTATCTACATGGTTTGCAATACTTTTGAAATACCAGAAAACATTGCCCGAAGTTTTAGAAACTCAAAACACCTGACATTTTAAACATATTTTGAGGAATTACACTGCAAATTTTTTGTGCTACTTTATGAGTGCCTGCTAGTTACTGGTAACAAGAACACTCTTCACATGAGATTTCTTTCGCCTGTACACTTAAGATACGAATATCTGCACAAAGAAAAGAAGTTTTAAAGACCTCGCAGCAGTAGCCAACCTTTACCAAGCTCGCCACCTTGTGGCTTTCTGGAACAGTAACTTCTTTCTGTTTGGAATTAACTTTGCTAAACTCGGCACCAGCTYTTACTCTGCACAGGAACTACAGCCTATTTCCATGTGATGCCACAACCTGTGCAACAGGATGACTGGTGCAAGCTGGGTGTGAAAGTAATTCCTCAGAGCCTCACAGTGAGCAAACATCAAACACAATCCACTGTAAATTTACCAGAGATAAAGCTATGATATTGCTCCAGACTTCCAAGTAATGAAGTGTGTAAAAATATTCAAAGGGAAAACACTTATCTTTTTGATAACTTTTGTTGTAAGGTATTTAAGCCTGCCTAACAGGCACTGAAGTACCAACAGATATAAATGGTGGTGTTTAAACAATTCATTGTTGTTCATCAGCTAAGTAATTAGCTATAATACTTATTCTGTATGCAATTAAAATAACAAATAATATTTGCTATGCACAATGAGAGAATTTTGCTAGCAAGATGCTGACATACATATCCATCTATCTAAAGATCGAATGCTACAACCATGTAAAGTTGCACATGAGCAGGTCTGAAACCTTATAGCAGTTTTTTGCACAGTGCAACCCAGACTATCCGTTGCAGTTGCCCCAGGCATAAACCCACACCTGACAGGGCTAGAACAAGTAACCTCCTTGTGGTACAACATGAACTGCAAAAAATGTGTTGCAGACTGCAGCACAGGGAGAGTCTGTGCCTTCCTCCATGTCATGTGAGCTGCAGCATGTAAGCAGCCTCAGGAATTTCACTTAAGGAATTTATTAGCTTTATATAAATAGAACTGTCCACTTGTTTGCTTTTAGAGCTGTCAGATTCATATTGCGACTACAGTCTAAATATTATTCAGATTAAGAAATCTYGTATGAAGAACTGAACATTGTCAATGATCAATTATCAGGCTTCCCATTGTCCACTGCCTTCACCCCACACGTGTTCTCACTTTTGCCACCTCTCATCCAAACATTGCAGGCTCTTCTGCTGCTCTCCATCACCACTGAACCACCAGTGAAGGCAGCACAAACATCAACTCTGCCTGCTCGAGATAAGGGCAGCCTCTCARCACCCACAAGTACCAAGAAACGGTCTAACAGATGCACCTAGYCTACATTTGACATGTTACTTATGTCTGTCCTTGCATTTCCTTAGAGGGAACTGACTGCTGGCAGCAGAACTCAAAGTGAGATTAGAAAGTTTTAGGGACCTCTGTGAAATCAAAACCAGTTTCTGCTCCTCTCATGCTGCTCTATTCATCAATATTATGTCCTTGTCTATACACTACATATTTTAATTTTATAATCATGTAACAGCAAGTGTCATTTTTTACCAAAACCGCTGCTACACTGAATAAAATCAAAGGATTTTCCTCAGCATATTTTAGAATTAAAAAAAACTCACTGTAATTTAAATGTGGGCACTAAGATGACTAGTTTAAAATCCTCTGTCAAAGGTATGATTTACCATACTTGCAGTGATAATAACAGAAACTTTAAAACATACCCCTAAAGATACATCATAATCTTCTGGGGTAAAAGGCTTATCTGTGAGATCCTCAAAGAAATCTGCTAAGGAGTCCAGCGTTTCTTCAGCCAGCTTTTCATAAGTGGTCTCATCCAAACAGCTGCAAATGACATATAATCCCATAATTAGAAAGAAAAGTTTTCTTTTGGAAGACAGTGTTTTCTCCGTAATAAAAACATGATAAAACGGTGAACAGAGATGATCTCACGAAACAAGATGTTATCTTTTTATATATATATATAAAATATATATATATCTAACTTATTGTAGATAAGACAGCATCTCAAATAGTGGTGAAATTTTGACGTTAGTTGGTAGCAGAGATCACTAACTGAAGAATTTGCATTTCTTTTCTTAGATATAGAGACTGCTAAGTACCGGAAGACAGGGCTGGTTCAAAATTAAACATTTTTACAGAAGGGTGCAAGAATTACTTAGTTTTGAAACTTTTTGAATAAATACAAACATTTCTTGTGCAGAGGGTATGTGACTTGATTATAAAAGAGCAACTGTAACTACAGGCAGAGGCTTAGGAACTTCAGTATCTGCATCAAGTGCCCTATCTACATACAGCATTTGACTTCCCATCTGGAATTCCCAAAGCAGTCCAGCGCTTCACTTAAAATGTGCTTACAAACTAACATGCCCCTGATTAACTTCTGCAAAGAGCCTCAGAGCACCCTAGTGGCCATTACACAGTGCTCAGTACAGCCCTGAAATCACATTTTCAGCCATCCAATGTCATGTTTTAACAGTGTGTACGTAGGASGATGAGTCTAGCAACATGCAATTTACCAGCTTTCATTTTTTTTAAACAGATATAGCAACACAGTATGACTGCAATTAATACGAATTACCGCAATGTTGTATTTTCCAACTGACAATAAAGAAAGCTTCCTGCAAGGGAGTAACAGGCACATACTCGACACCATCTGTGTGAGGCCCACCACAGAAACCCCCACAGATGGGAAGGCCTGAAGACCTTCAGCTTAGGATGCAGGATGTGATTCAGGTACTAAATGAACAAGATCCATGGAAGTGTCCTGCAGGTTCCCTGTCATGTCCYGCCTGCCCAAGGCAGGAATCTCATGCACCCTGGGGCATATTAAACGCTGCTGCTTAGACACCTTTGTTTAGGTACATGAATTATTTCCTAAAAGACTTCACAAATGTTCTCCCACAAACCTATGCTTCTCTAAACCATGATGCCAGTGTCTATATGATGTTAGTTTCATGGCCTACTATGTCTAGCAATGTTATATTTTAAAATGAACAGCAAATGTTGTTACGAATATCTCAGTGAAATTTACCTTTTGTTGTTCAGAGTTCCTGTGCTTCTTAAATTCATAAACTGCACGTTCTTGCTCTTCCTCTCCAAAGCACGTTCTGGCTGCTGTAGAGAAGGATCCTAACAGGTAAAACAGAGTTACAAGTTAAAAATCAGTTACATATTATATTGTCACATAAATAGGTTCTTGTAGACGATTCCATCCCCAAATCAAATATTAACACTAGAGAGCCAATAGATGCAGCAATAGTCCTTGGGTGACCGATGCAACCTAACATCCTTGCCTCTATAATGAAGAAAAAAAAAAAGAAAAAAAAAAGAGAAAAAGGAAGTATTTTATTCATAATGAAATAAGAAAAAACAATCCCATTTGCTCTGTCACAAAAYTACGCAGCAGCCTCACACAAGCAGGAATGGGCCAATGATTTACCAAGGACCTGTTTTATCTCGTGTGAGKTTTTTTTGGCTGAAATAACCGGGAGCCTTGAACGTTTTTTACTCAGGAAAATCAGGACCTGGCCTAAGGAGATGTCTTCCAATTATGATTTTG
>NW_020454849.1:1464476-1478489 GCF_003342845.1 Nothoprocta perdicaria
GCCACGGGGCCGAGCCGGGGCGGAGCCACGCGGCGGCGGGAGGCGCCTGCGCCCGGGCGGGCCCACGGGCCACAGCGCAGCGAGGAGGGGGGCGATTGCCGTGAAGTCACAAAATGCTTAAAATAAATAAACAAACAAATAAATAAACAAATAAATGGAGTACCCGCTCCCCCCCCCCACACACACACACAGACGCCGTCCCGCTCCGCCGTGCGTGAGGCACGCGGGAGCGCAGCCGCCCCGCGCCCGCCGCCGCAGGGCTGTCCCTCGCGGGAACCGCCGCCTCCGCGCGGTGTGTGCCCGGGACTGGTTATCTCAGCTGGAAAGGCAGCTCTGTCCCCAAGTTCTTCTACTCTTCCATGTGAAATTATTTCCCACTTTCCCAAAGAATCGGCCATGTTATTTTCCCCTCAGCAAAGCCGCTCTCCCTGTCCCTTCCTGGCAAATCCTGCGGTTGCTGCGCGGCCCCGCGGCTGCTCCGGCCTCCCCGGCCCTCCGGAGCAGAGCTGCTCCGTGCYGCGGGGCTCCGAGACCTCTCCTCGCTTCACGGGCAGCCCTGGACCGCTCAGCGCGGAGCGCGGGTGCCTTCTCCTAYGTGACATTTGTTCTAACTTCTAAAAAATTATGCTTGCTTCCATTAAACAATCCATGCCTGTAAAAAGGCTACCAGGTATTTGTTTCATTTGCTGGCATTTTCTGGGTAGTTGCATATTGATTTTTCTTTAATCATTAAACGTCTTTTGTAGGTGTACAGAAATGTAGGATTGTCATGTTTCAAAGATAAAAACAGAGCAGTGAGTTCTTACAACGGAGTATTCAGTATTCAGTATTCAGTATTCAGTATTAGCGCTTCTACTGCCCCTTCCCTTCCCTTCCCTTCCCTTCCCTTCCTTTCCCTCCTGCCAAAAAAAAAAAAAGAGTGGGCATGTTAATGAAATTTACAGGTGCTCGTAGCCAAGGGAATTGTTCTCACAGCTTCCCAAGGGCTCGAGTTACTGGGTGGCCRTTTTCACAGTTAGTTCCTCGTGTTTTTCGCCGTTTCTGTTGCCCTTAGGCGGACGCCGCTACCCTGTGGTGTGTGTTGGCGCTGCGGAAGGTGACAGGCGGGCGGCAAATGGCTCAGCGGCAGAGCGAGGCCTGGAGCGGGGCTCYGAGCCGATGCCTTTTCCAAGGAATCTGCCTTGGCCCGGCTGCCATGGGAGCCGCCACGGGCAGGAGGCAGAGGCACCACAGACTGCGCCTCTCCCTGTGCTGCAGGAGCAGTGCCGGGGAGGAAGCTGCGTTGCCTCAGGCATCAGGGAACGACCAACGGGATAACGTATTGTGGGATGGGAATTAGTAGTTTCAAAGTGCTGGATTCTAGTTGAAGGTCTTTCCCCTGACCCCGACTTAAGGAAGACTATAACAAACTATAGGAAAGGCAAAACTCTCTCTCTGAATGCCACGGGATTAAGTTATAGGATCGGATATAACCAGATTCAGAGTTATTCCCTGTATTTCTATTCCCTATGTGTTTCTTAAGTGTGTGGCGTAGAGGGCCTGAGTTTTGCACACTGCCAATGACCTAATTCTTCTTATTTTGCTCCCTGTGGTGAGTTCCATCTGTTTAGGTCTAGAGAAATATACCAATACATCACTTTAATAGCACAGGGAGTTGATTACTTGTGCCCGTGCCGTCTGTGTGCGTTTCATTTGTGCTTGACAAGCATTCCTTTAGACCA
This sequence comes from Nothoprocta perdicaria, assembly GCF_003342845.1. Lineage (NCBI taxonomy): Eukaryota > Metazoa > Chordata > Aves > Tinamiformes > Tinamidae > Nothoprocta > Nothoprocta perdicaria. The sequence goes on from NW_020454849.1 coordinate 1,466,198, forward strand.
GCTTAGAGACATATTTGAGTGTACTTAAATCCTCAAAGAGCCACTACTGATGCAAACTGAAGAGAAAGCAAATTGGTGCATGAAACATGCATGTCTTTCCAGACCTCCTGTTCTGTAGGTTGCTTGAATTTTTACACCATTTTGTGCATAAGGAAACCTGTCGTTAACCTTGCTCAGTTGTAGTCATTGTTTCCTCTCAGGGTAAGTACATATTGATACAAATTAATAAGTGAACATGCTTCAGAGATGGATTTACCTCTAGGCTCCATAATCTGCAGTGGATTTCCTTTAGCAAGTATTGAAGTACTGTTTTCACTTATAAATGACCTTTGTTTTCCAAGAGGACTGTACCCAGAGGATGTTTCATTCTCTGAAACATTTAGTACAGATGCCCTGTTTTTAGACAAAATGATCACATTAAGTGATATATAGTCACTTAAGTTTTTCATCCTATGGATTCTTGCTAAGGATAAACAATAAAGAAAAACAGACCAATTTCTATATTTATCTTAATGTGATTGCCTGTACCAAAAATCCTGAAATGCTGCAGCCAAGCAGTGCCTGCTGAGTAAGTTCTTTTGCCTTTAATACTGTAGTTTAAAGATTCAATACAGATGCTGTGTGGTTCAGTGGGCTGGTCCATCTCTTTTAAAGACTTTCTCTTGAAGGTGCAGAAATACCAGAACAGTACATCTTGTATGAGTCACAAAAAAGCTGATGCATCTCACAGTCTTGGGAACAAAATATTTTATTTGTCAATAAAACTATAGTTTACAGTAGTATTTACTAAATAAATTATATAATTTTTCTTTTACAAGCAATAAACTAAAAATCAAAAAATATTTCATAGACAATATATGTACACAACATAAGGCCCTGTTATAAATAACAACTTTCTCTTCTTTTCACCAACAGTGAAAACAGCTTCAGAGGCTCATTTTCATATAGTATGTGCAGAGACTCACCTCAACCCTTGCGTGTAATYGATTCCAATTTCCACCCACAAGGACTTAAATGATTAGAACTGAAGGGTGAAAACGAGTGAAGTTACTTTTACTCACCACTGTGCTGATTTTTAAACAGGTAAAGCAGGCACTACCCTTTGCTTGTGCATAGTTACAGAACGCATGCGGTTGAAGCCACCACAGGGTCGATAAGAAAATGCCACTTTGGAGTCCAAGAACGGTGGTTGGCAGGACGCTGGGAAACAGCTCTGACAGACAGTTCTTCACAGTTCAGCAAGCGGCAGCACAGGCAGCGCAGTGCGGAATGGGTCACGTCACGTTGGCCAAGTCCATCAGTCTTTTCCACACCTCCAGTATCCTGACTTTCTTAGAGATAAGTTCAGCTGATTATTTCTTTGTCTAGCAGGCTCAGAAAATTCAGCCTTTTTAAACCAGCGGGGCAGAGAGTGCTGGTTGTCAACTGTGGTCACTTCTTGTCCATTGTAGCTTTATTCTTCATATATCCTTTATTACTGAAAAGACAGAAATAAGAAGCAAAATAGTTTTATGCTTTCTTTCTTAAAAGGTTTTAAATGAATGAACCTGATTCAGAGGTTGGGCACAGTTCAGTGGTATTCTGCTCCCACCCTGCCCCCTAGTCAAAAGCATCTGGTCTCTGTTCGTGTACAACAGCCAACCCCATAGCATCTGCAAATTCCTCAGCACACAAATTTTAACACATGAAATCCAACCACTTGCTGCTGAAAACATTGGACGTGAGGATGTCACAGAAGAATCATCACTGGGAGGGCTGGGCAGTTCCCAGCAGCTTTTATCGTGTTGCAGAACCAACCAAGGCTTTTGTTACCTGGAGTGTGTCAGGGAATAGAGTCGTCTTACTGCAGCTACCCATGAAAGTCCACTTGGCTTCCTCAGGATACCCTTCCCGGATATAAAGTTACTGCTATCTACCAAGCTTCAGGCACCATCAATGTACTAGTCAAAGTCACAGCAATCATATTCCATCACTAAGAAATTACTTAATGAGTCAGAGTTTTCTAAAGTAGATCCTCCATAGCTGTTACCTAATACAAAGGGTTCATCACTTCTTGGGATCTTTACCAAGTCAGAGGGGAATCAGCAGTGCTGTTCTTTGCTAAACACATTTCACTACCTGAAGTGAAATGTGTTTCAAACTGAGGATAAACTGACTCCGGAGCAAATCTCACAGTAAAGTCAAATGCACCTGCAACTGCTTTCCAGCTTGGAGAACACAGAAACAAAAAACAAACATCTGGAACAACCTCACTTTAAAGGCTTCTAAAATATATATATATATAAGGAGGGTACAAGTTCCCATTATTAAACTGATTTTTTAGGTCACCTTTAAATTTTACTCTCAGATATAAGCGTTTAACTAACCTTCAAACAACTCAGCAACAATCTAATCTCGGCTGTGAACAACAGGTRCACTCCGAAGGTGTTTTGAATGCTTATCTTATAAAAAAAAAATGAAACCAGTAGATTTAAATCAACATTTTGGTTATGACTCCTAGCTCTAGACCTTGAACCTTGAAGAACTGTATTAAGCTGCTGCTGTATGGTGCATTGCTGGCACGAACAGTCAGGGGTCCACAGACAACAGTGGTCAGTTGTAAAAACACACGTTTCTCCAAAATTGTTCACTTTATCTCTAGATAGCTGCATTATTCTGGCCATGGTAGCCCACATACACTTAAATTGYCACAGTAGGAAAGTAATGCAATCTTAAAGGATGCAGAAAAATTTAACAGCTAAAATGGATTTGCTGGACAAATCAGTAAAATTAAGTGAAATCTTAAGAATGGTATGAGGGTAACAAGGATAACAAGGACATATACATTCTTGAAAGAATGAATGTAGCAAAGAAAGGTTGAAAAATGCTAATATAGCATATATATGTATAAACACTAGTATATATATTTATATATACATATGAATAAACTAGGATAAATTGGTTAAATTTTTCCACTGCCTTCTAGTTTGTGTTTGAAACCCAGATGTGAGTGTCTGCCTTTTGGACACAGGTGTAACAGTCAATCAACACAGCTTCAGATACTTGGCTTTACTACTCGACTTTTTTGGAGCTCTACTTTTCTTTTCATGGATTTGTTTCCAAGAAAATTAATTTCCTCATACAASACATTAAAAGCTAGGCAAAAACCTAACCCTTATCCCAAAACCTAAGTGACAATATAATGTGCTGCCTTCTTAACATCGGTGTAAATTGCAACACAGGMAGTTCCATCTCCATATGAGGAGGAACTTCTTTACTGTGAGGGTGCCAGAGCCCTGGCACAGGCTGCCCAGGGAGGCTGTGGAGTCTCCTTCTCTGGAGATCTTCCCAACCCGCCTGGATGCCGCCCTATGCCCCGTGCTCTGGGTGTGCCTGCTGGAGCAGGGGGTTGGACTAGATGAGCTCTAGAGGTCCCTTCCAACCAAAACCACTCTGTGCTTCTAAATGATAAACAATTTGTGTATCTTTCTTCCCCCAAAAAAGGCAATGCTGTTTCCATATAACTATTTTTGAACCACCAATCATCCATTATAATCAAAATGCAAAAACACTCTTCAAGCAAAATACCTTTTCAAAGAAAAGCTGTAGCTAAGTAGGTAGGCAAAATCCTGTATTTGCTATCAGCTGATTTAACTTGCATGGCATCAATGCAGAGCAAACTTTACAGTTTGTCACTGTGCTATTTACAGGCATGCTCTGCACTTATACATAGTAAGCRTAAAGAAAATCAAATCTTTTCCGAACCAGTCAATTTAATGCTAAAACTCACTACTCTGATTTTACTGACAGTGTAGTTTGTCAAAATAATATGACAGCTGCCTTCCTATCAATAAGTTATTTCAAGAATAGGCAGACAAAACAGGCTCAAAAAAAAAAAGCTCAAAAAAAGCGGAAACTTTGTTGTAGAAAAGCAGCAACACAGGAACAAACCCCTTCTTACATCTACAAGCAATGACTACTTGTAGGACTCAGTTATCCTGTTACTYATTTACCACCATGTATTATGATACCTTCAGTCTATCTTAAATGGCATTTTGTCTTCTTAAAGAACTGCTTTACATTTTCATAAAGGAAAGAAACCTTTAATGTTTTGGCTCTCTAGAGAGTAACATTTCAAATTGAATTTATTTTATATATCTGCATCTGTATTTTTGCAATTTTAACTAAAATTGTTATAATTAATTGCAACTAGATTATTTAGTATTTAAATATCACTACRTTTCTTAACAGTGGTGGAATATTTGGAAATAATTTAGATTGCCTTATATTTACTGTTTAGTTTAGAATTTGTTCTAAACAAAACTAATGTTTTGTTAATGAGAACTATACTTCTTAATCTGGCTTAAAACATTCAACATAAAATTAGCCAATGGTATTTTGAAGTAAACTTGGATTTGATGAAGTTCATAACAGTACTGTTTAGAGTAATGGATGCAGAAAATGCTGTTTTGCTGAACAACTTCTTTGCTCCACACAGTCTTTAAGCTGGAAAATCTAGTAAATTCTGACATAAAGGCCATGTGGTTCTACCCACTTCCTAAGATACCACCTTTAACACTATTACTGTTACCTAGAAGCATTTAATTTTTACAATCTCTGTCCCCCCACCTTACTTGACTCTCTACATTTGTATACAACACCATTCAGCTAAACGTCATTTAAAGGTTTTTGTTTTTAAATAGTAGGTTAAGAYAAGGTCATTTTACTACTATATTTTATTCATGCATAAGATGAAAAGCACGTAGTTCGTAATTTACTATTGGACAAAAACTTGCCCAAGAACTTTAGCAAGGCAAGAGCAAAGACAGCAAAGAATCCCTAACTGATTGAAAGCAAGTTAAGATATTATTTATTATAACATCTAACAGATAAGACTGCAGCTGCATGCTGCAGTCATGCAGAGATGCAGACAAGGATTATTAACTGTGATCTTAGAGGAGAATTTGGGAATGACATCTAAGGCTATATTTTTCCACTGATGCTCTTAAGAGGTCAAAATGTGTCTGATAGTTTGTCAACTGAGGCTGAACCAGCTAATGTAATCACAGTTGTGCTTGCTGTGTTTTGGGACAGGTATATACGAAGTCTCTTGATGTTGTTCAGGAGGCTGCAGCACTGCACGGGTTTGTCGGTGAGTCGGGGGTAGCCCATTTCTCAAGCAGTTTGGCCACCTGAGCAACAAGTGCTTAGCCACTACACCCAGTTTCCCTGCAGTGCCCACCGTGGCCAGACTTTGTCCCTGTATCTGCGTGTCAGGCTTGGGGATTTTGGGGTGCAGGGAAAGGGTGCTGCCAAGACAAAAGAGAAGGTATGATCTCTCCTCTTGAGACCTTGTTATTCTTCCAGATCCTTGATCAGGGGTGTTTACATCCCTCTAGCGTAGGTATTTTTCCATTGATACAGAATTCAGGGGAGTATGAATACCTATCCCAGTCTCCCAGATGTAATAACAAACATGTCAAAAACCCCAAGCTAGCTGAAGAGTCACACTGCACTGAGTGTGATATGGACAGGACCTCAAGCAGGTACTTCACAGTGCTGAGCAGYACATTTTTACTTAAACCAAAAACTGTCAAAAAGAAGTTCTGGCCTACCAGTCTACACAGACACAGGGTAAGATGCATGTAATTGCCCCTTGCCTATGCATTTCCCAAACCATTTCAGGCTTTACAGAGTACTCACATCAACATCTTACTAACAGCAAGCCCAGGGAATAAAAATCCTACAGGAGCAGGTTGGCTTAAGCGGCTGCTTGAGGTCACACTTAACWAAATCCATTTCCTATCTAACTGACCACTGCTGCTTGGTGCTGTGTCATTTCCATGGAGGCTGTAAWGACAAATCCTTCCCTATCTGGGCTGGGCTATTAAATTAGTAGCTACTAAGTGGATACTTAGTGGGTGTAYATACTGCATATATTCAAACATTGCTGGWTTAAAAAACAAACAAACAAACAAAAACCAAAAAAACCCACAATGGTACAAYGTACAGAGAGAATAGCATAGGGACCAAACAAAAATGTTATACATCCTGGAACAAAATCAGGAAGCATACAGAAAACAAGGTATACCATGGGCCTTATGTAAAAGGATAGCAATCATCAGGGGAAGAATAAAACATTCATTAGAAATGTAATGAACAAACTTTCTTTTTTCCCTATTTTTTCAATGTAATTCCAAAAAATCATTGACATTTCTTTAAGAATGTAAGAGGTAATAGGATAACCAGGATTTAAAAATTTCTATTTAAGGAAAACAAATGTCGGAAAACAAATGTCAGAAAACAAAACAAAGCAAAAAACCTTAATATGGTTTCCTCCTATTTTGATACCAGGATTTTTGAAAAGGGTTCCAAAAGTGAAATGCACAGAACTGCATACAAATACAACTGCAGTTGGGTGCCTAATGCTTTTACATAGGTGGAAAAAGAGCTGTATACTTCAGGGGAATATTAAAACACTACCACTGATGACACAAAGACAGCAAAAGATGTGGGCTTCATCACATCTTTCACCTGTCAGATAAGCTGATCAGTAAGCAAAAACAGTAAAAAAGGGTGCATTTTTAATCATATTCTTGCCACTGCAAGAAAAACACAACTGTTAGATATTAATATACTTCAAATTCAGCCGTACTTAAAATCAGTCAATGGCTTCAAAAAAATTAATGTAAACACTAGGCTTTCCTCTCTGGGAAAGTTTACTTTCTTCATTGTGTGACCTTTGATACAAAGAGGAAAAAGATGTGCTTTTTTAAACTCTCCTATATGCATGGTAAATAAATAATAGGAAAAAAAAGAAAAATAAAGAAAAAAAAGCTRCTGTCAAGGAAGAGCTGAAGCTGATGCTGGCATACCGCCAAAGCACTGTAGTTAATAATCACTTAGATTCTTGTAGGATGCGGTTTGGCAAGGTACTTAAGCATGACATTTAAGCAATACCTAAATAAACTTTTGGTTCTTGAAATTCTGCAAGCTTCTTGCTGAGCCTAGAACAAAGACACTGATGGGGAAAAAAATAAAAAGCCCATGAAACCAAAATCAGTTTGAGAACTTACTAAATAGACATCCAAAACTGAAGCATTATCATTCTCCATTTCCAGTGTGCTCTGCTCTGAGGTCAAGTAGATGGCACTGTCCTCTAGAGTGAACGTAGAACTTGAAGGCAGCCCTTTACTGGAAACAGAATGGAGAACACAGTCAACAAAAAACACCAGCTGCAACAAACTTAAAAGCGTATTTTAGAACGGCTCTCTCAAATGCTTTAGATACTAGGTAAAATGAGGAAAAAGTAAACGGGTAGATATAAAATATGTCAACAATTCACAGCTAGATAATGGGGCTCATTATACACAATTTGTACACAAACTGCAGTGTCTGTTGATTTACTTGCATTAACTGAAATTCACATCAAGGAGGAATATTATTTCTGAATTCTATTGCTCTTTGGAAGATCAAAATTACACTACAGTATAACAGTAAACATGAAATAATTTAATTAATTTCCAAAGAGGCTGTTTCCACGTTATGGTGGAATAAATGGAATAAATTTTGGTGGCATTTAAAATGTAAAATAGAAAGAAAAATGATGTGAGAAGAATAATTAGTAGTTAGTGTAGCTATGCAAAGAAGGAGTACTTGCAAAACACTGTAAAAATGTATTATTTCAATCATTGGTGCGATTTTCACTCACTGCTACAGAGAAAGTGTCTGCAAATGGACAGGCATTAAATATGTATCTGCAGAGACTTTGTTTTGTTTTTGCAGACAGGTTTGGAACCTCAAAACTGAAACTCTCAGCTTTATGGGAAGGTAAAGCTGCCACTGCATCAGTTTTCTTCAGCASTTACCAGAAACTGACTTCAGGCTGCCCTGAAAATTCAACAGTCAGTTTTGCTGAGCCTTTTTTAATTTTTTTTTAAGCGTTCTTCCTGTTTACACGCAAGGCTAAAAGCAAACAATTCTCCATCCCTGGAGAATATCAAAACATGGTCACAGCTACCAGTCCAATATATGAGAGTGTTAATTCCCTCCTCCTTTTGGACAGCTTCATGGCTTAGCTATGCTTCAGATCGGGGATCGCTTCCAAGTGCGCCAAATGAGAACGCAAAATAGACATCAAATTAAAGTGCTTAACGAGATAACGAGTCCTCAGTGCATTTGGGGAAGCTAATCCCTGAAGTGTATAGAGGGGAAACTAGGAAGTGAGTCACTGTCACGCTGKGGCTCAAAGAAGGCAGCTGCTTCTGCCAGGAGCTGGACTGAGCTGCACATTAAGCTGCAGCATTGCACATTGCACACTGCTTATGTAAAAACAGCTTAGGCACAGCACCAGCTTGCAGCAAGAGATATCCTCCACACTGAAATTAAAAATACAGCCTATGGTCAACAAAGCTTCAGTTGGCAACCATTTTAATGTCAAAATACCACAAGCATCTTGTTTACTGAAATTACCTTGTAATGACATCACTCAATTGGTTAGGTGACTACGAAACACATGAAGACAGAATTAGGAAGAAAACCAGCCAAACAAAAAAAAAGCGTCACTTTTCCCCCTTTTCATAGGAAAATGGGAAATCATGTTAAAATCTCACCCTTAGTGTGAAGGCCTATCCTATTTTGAGAAGCACTATATTTACTATCCTTATGCTGAAGTGAGGAGAAAAGCCATTCTCTGACCCCTTCTAAATCGCACACTCCAACACATCTAGTCAGAAAATGGGTTCAAGATTTTTCTCTTGAGTAGAAAATAAAATCTTCCTTTTGCAAGGTCCTTGTAAAATGCTTAGTGKATCCTAAGAGAAAGAAGTTTATTCAAAAAGTTAAATATCCCTAGRGATTACAATTTACAAATATAAAAACATGAAGTGTTGACAAAAAGTTCTTCAGGAGGAGCAATCATATTAGACTTGTTTTCTTTCTTGTAGATTTGCAGAATGACACTATTCTTGTACATTTGAATCTAAAGATAAGATGTGGAAGATGCCATTATCTTGCTAAAGAATCCAGGGGAAAAACAGTGCACTTTGTTAGGAAACCAGCATGACCTAGCAGGAATACTCCACCAAAATCATCTGGAATCCTCTAAACTTTCTTAAATTTTGATTGCTTTTTCTGTCTTTCACCGTGTTTTACACATATTGAAACRTAACTAGTCACTGATAGGCATGAGAAGTGACAGTTTCAGAAACTTAAAAAATCTATTATAATCACAGAAAAAAAAAGAGACACATCATCCAATGCATCTACTTGCAAATCTGCCCACAAGACAGGTAGGATTATTGAATCTCCCTGCTTTGCTTTGACTATACAGGCTTTGCAAAATGCTGGAACACACACCATTTACTAACAATTAACCAAAGCTAAGTTTGGGCTTTATTTTTTTTTTTTTGCTTGTTTTGTTTTTGTACTACTGGATCTTGTAGGAACTTAAGCAAAACTAACAGCTTCTTTCAGCTAACATGCCAAAATAGCATGACAGAGCAAACATAAATGAGAATATAGCCACTCAGTCTTCCCTGCTGTTAAGAGCTATAATAAAAACAGAGATTAGGGAGCTGGATGTCAWATATGCTTTCCTGTAGCATACCCCACAAAACATTTGCTCTGCTGAAACAGCTGCAAATTTGCAGTGTGCAGTGAGTTTGAACACTGCAATATAAGCTTTTGATAAAATTGCAGCTTATTGCATCATGAATTKTCGTCTTCAAAAGTCTCTGTTTACAGAAGTTAGTCAGAAAAGTGCTTGCAAAATAATTGGACAGTAAAACTAYTGTTTTAAGCCACAATACCTCACCAACTGTTGCAGACAGACTGTCTTGTCTACATTTAAATGTGTGTCAGTATTTACAGATATGTTTAAATAAATGCTTTAATTAGTTGAATGCTTTCATAATGTAGGAATATTAAAGCAGCTCTAAAGTTCAATCTTGCAATTCAGTTTATGAATACCATATGCTGCTGGAACAAAAAAGGTAGCTCAAACATAGTAAAACTCTGCTGTCAATAAGACAGAGTTTTAAGGACACTGAAACTACATACTGGAAAAAACAGTATGAATGGCTGATAATAAATGAGTAAAGATCACCATAAGCACAGTAATTTCATGGAGGTGAACAAGTCTGCAATGCTTTGAATTAAAATAAGAAGACCTGTCATTTTTGACAGATGTGTCTGGCCTGACATACTTAAGCGAGGACAAGTGTAGMAATTGCAAGCAATTGTTTGCAGAAGTGCAACAGTGCAAACAATTATACTTTAGGATCTTTACCAGGATTACAAAATCCTAGCCAACCACAACCAAATCAGCATGAGCCAACATGAATCAGCTCTGGGAGGCATCCACACAGGCAGCCTCTTCCAARGAATGCCACTGGGTCCTCCTCAACAGAAGAAATCAAGGTCTTAAATCAAGACTCATGCAGTTGAGTATGGAAGACAAAAAGAAAACAGGTAGGAAGAGAAATTCATACCTCGTAATATTTGCTTATATGTTAAGTATGTTAAGTAAGTATGACCCCTGAGGTCAACAGAATAGCAATTTTAAAATATACTCCTCCTCTCTCCCACAAAACAGGCAAACCACTGCCACCATCAAAAAAATCCAAATGTTTCAGGTGTTCTCTTCTTTTCTATAACAAAATGTTGCTTCAAACATTTGGATAACTCATTCTAAAGACCTTTTTTTTTGCTTTCTTATTTTTTTTTCTGTGCAGAGAAATATCCCCTTGATTTTTCTAGCTCTGCATTAAAACTAATTCCAACAAAAGGTACTGAATGCAGATTAGATGCCCTCARCTTGGTAAGCACAGAGGGAGGCATTCCTACTTCAATGTATAAAGCTCACAGCAACTTAAGGAGTTGCTTTTAAAATGTACTGAAGAGAAGCCAAACCCAGCTTTTTCTATTCATACACCAAAATCAAAAGATGTGACAGCACAAAAAGATGTGACACACAGCATAGGGAGCAAAGGATGGAGGAATAACCATCAAATCAGGAAATGGGAAGATGACAACTCACTGTTTAAACTGATGCTGGTGGAGAGAAGTTTATGATAATACTGCAGACTGGCTTATGATGCCATATAGTGCTTCAAGTGAGGATTCTGCAGAGAACTCAAGTATAAGGTAATATTGCAGAGTTTATGATGCTGCAATTCTGTGAAGTTATGGGAAGACTCACTGCTTCCTGGCAGCATTGCTTTTGCACTTTTAACAGTGAACAAAGCATGAAAAAAGATTGTAAAAACAATTCATATATACCTGCTGGTGAAAGATATACTCTTGAAATAACATTCATTTGTAGTGCTGCCAAATCCTGTTACCCAACAATTGCTAATACTAATTACATCACTGTATTACAAATACTGGAAGAACTTCAGATTTGGGGCTGCTGCAAACAGATTTTTTCTTTTCTTTCCTCGTGCAGCCTCAGCACGCTGCTAAAACTGATACTAACAAACAGAGATGGCCTAGTGGGAAATGTGAAGGTTGGGGCAGTCTTGTCTGCAGTGACTATGAGATGTTGGAATTCACAATCCTGTGAGGAGAAAGTTGGGCAAGAAATAGGATTGCAAGGACTGGACTTCAAGAGTGCTGAGGGARCTGGCAGGGGATGTTGCTCAGCTATTCACAGTCATCTTGGAGAGCTCATGGAGAGCAGGGGAGGTACTGGAGGACTGGAAGAAAGTAACATCACTCCAGTCTTCAAAAAGGGCAAGAGGGAGGACCTGGAAAACTACAGGCTGGTCAACCTCACCTCTGTCCCTGGAAAGGTGATGGAGCAGCTCRTCCTAGAGAGCATCTCTAGGCATGTGAAGGAAAATGAGGTGATCATGAGTAATCTGCACGGATTCACCAAGGGGAAGTCATGTTTGACCAACCTGATAGGATGACTACGATAGGATGACTATCTGCATGGATGAGGGGAGAGCTGTGGATGTTGTCTACCTGGGCTTCTACAAGGTTTTCGACACCATCTCCCATAACCTCCTCAAGGGGAAGTTTAGAAAGTGTGGATGGAATGAGTGGACAGTGAGGTGGATCGAGGGCTGGCTGGATGGCAGAGCTCAGAGGGTGGTGATAAATGGGGCCGAGTCCAGTTGGAGGCCTGTGGCCAGTGGTGTCCCCCAGGGGTCASTACTGGGTCAAGAACTGTTCAACCTGTACATTAATGACCTGGACAAGGGCACAGAGGCACCCTGAGCAAGTTTGTGGACGATCCCAAGCTGGGTGGAGCGGCCGACACTCCGGAGGGCTGCGCTGCCATCCAGAGGGACCTGGACAGGCTGGAGAG
>NW_020454849.1:1478624-1601653 GCF_003342845.1 Nothoprocta perdicaria
GTTGGCAGCAGGGGCAGGGAGGGGATCCTGCCCCTCTGCTCAGCTCTGGGGAGGCCAAACCTGGAGCACTGGGGGCAGCTCTGGGCTCCCCAGGACAAGAGGGAYGTGGAGCTKCTAGAGAGGRTCCAGCRGAGAGCRACAAAGATGATTAAGGGACTGGAGCATCTCTCATATGAGGAGAGACTGAGTTGGGCCTGTTTAGCCTGGAGAAGAGAAGGCTGATAGGGGATCTGATCAATATATATAAATTGAGGAGAGAATGTAAAGAAGATGAGGTCAAACTCTTCTCGGTGGTGGTTGGTGACAGGARAAGGAATAATGGGTATAAATTAAAGCACAGGAAGTTCTACCTGCATGTGAGGAAGAACTTCTTTTCTGTGAGGGTGACAGAGGGCTGAGACAAGGCTGCCCAGAGAGGTTGTGGACTCTCCTTCTCTGGAGATCTTCCCAACCCGCCTGGATGCCACCCTGTGCCCTGTGCTCTGGGTGTCCCTGCTGGAGCAGGGGGGTTGGACTAGGTGATCTCTAGAGGTCTCTTCCAACCTCAACTATTCTGTGATTCTGTGAATATTCAAGTTCCTCACATGCACCATAAGAACACGTATGTAGTTTAAAGTGTCTATATCACCTTCCTTCAGGAAGGACAGACTTCCCTGCACTAGTGCAGAAAGCAGGGCTGGGGATGAAACTGTGCTGTTTGTGAAAGCAAACATCTTGTGGAAATCAACCACACACATGTAGCAGCTCTCTTGAAGTGAATTCAACATGGTTAGAATGTGAAATGAACCAGAGTGTGTCAACATGGTTAGAATGTGAAATGAACCAGAGTGTGGTAAAGAGAAGAAAATTAGTCTCTGACCCTTCAGGAACCTGCCTGAAATGTTAGAGCAAGGCCAGGAAAGATGTTGGATGCAAGGGCTGAGTCACCAGTTATGCGGCATCTCTCCTGACTCCCAGGCAAGAGTTTGTGTTTTGGCACAGGGGATGGAGATCTGCACGTCTGCAGAAAATGCCACGCTCTTGGCCGTGTGAGGAGTCCTTGCTAAGCGGGGTCCAGCATGCCACCTGCGCTGCAGACCCTTCAGCTTATTCTCATTCTACAGCACAATGATATTAAGGTAATAGCATAATTGAAAGCATTAGGAAGGTTTGCAGATACCCACTTGAGAGTATGGTCATTTCAAAACTGCCTGACAACSAGGGGATCACGAAAGGCAGGTCCTGCCTTACCAGGCTGATGACCTTCTATGACCAGGTGACCCACCTATTGGATGAGGGGAAGGCTGTGGATGTTGTCCGCTTAGACTTCAGTAAAGCCTTTGACACAGTGTCCCACCTCCTTCTCCCGGAGAAGTGGACAGCCTATGGCTGAGACAGGTATACTCTTTACTGGGGGTAAACTGTCTGGAGGGCCAGGCCCAGGGAGGGGCAGTGAATGGAGGTGGTGACTGCTCAACATGCAGTGTTCTGGAGGAGTCAGTCTTGGGGATAGTCCTCTTTAATATCTTTATTGATGATCTGGATGAAGGAATTAAGTGCACCCTCAGCAAATTTGCAGATGATACCAAGATGGAAGAGTTGATCTGCTTGAGGGAGGCTTTAGAGAGAGATCTGGTCTGGCTGAATCAATGGGCTGAGACCAACTGTATGAGGTTCAACAAGGCCAAGTGCTAGGTTCTGCACGTCACTCACAACAACCCCCAGGCAATGCAACAGGTTTGGGTCAGAGTGGCTGGAGATCTGGTAGTTATTTTGGAGAAGAGATTGACCAATAACTACCTCTAGGACATGAGGAAATGGTCTCAAGTTGCACCAGGGGAAATTCAGGTTAGATACTAGGAAAAAATTCTACCTGGAAAGAGCAGTGAAGCATTGAAAGAGGCTGCTTAGGGAAGTGCTGGAGTCCCCATCCCTGGCAGTGTTGAAGGAACAGGCAGATGAGACACTTAGGGACATGGTTTAACAGGCAGGGTGTTGAAGGGTCTGCGGTTGGACTCAATGATCTTGAAGGTCTTTTCCAAACATGAAGGTCTTTTCCAAACTATGATTCTAAAAGAACCACTCAGCTTTACATATTGAAAGATCAACTTGAAAGTAGATCCCATAAAAATTATGTAAAACTTTACTCCTGTTTATTGTGTAGTCTTTTTTTCTTTTTTTTTTTTTTCCTTTTATTTTTATGGTGCAGAAAAGTTACAAAACAAAATTTTTATGGTGCAGAAAAGTTACAACAGATACCTGACCTCAGTGTAGCTTGGTTTGTAGCACACACTAAAGTGAGAGAACACAGACCTGGAAAACTTCAATGTGCAATTTAGTTTTAGAACATACTAAAAGTTTCAAAGCATACAGTCATGCATTTAATTTTGGGACCACAAAACAGGTACCAAATCTCATGGACATACAGCACCGCTTCACTGCAGATATGCAACATAAAGTTATAGGGACATGCTCCCTCCTGCTTCTGCAGAGACAACTTCCATTGAGCACGTTGCCGGACTCCTAGCAAGGGGGTGTTTGTGGAGAGTCCTCTGTCACACATACATACAGCCTTTACCTGCTAGAGAAGGGCACACTTTCATCACGTTGACAGKGCTGATCTACATTCAACGAAGAAGAAGAAATTGTAGTTGCCAAGGAAGCTGCTTCAAACAGCGATGGTGTACTGGGCACTAGATCTGGCCGGTGTCGTGAACTGAGTACTGCACGGGCAAAAGTAAGGATGACTGTTAAGAATTTCACTTCAAAACATATACGGGGGTGGTTATGGAGTCACGTAGTTTTCCCAAAAGATTTCCTGAAGCCCATTAACATCTATGAATTGATGAGGTTGTGATATTCATGAACACATGCCTCCTTTCTCAACAGAGAGCAAATTTCAGCTGTGTACTGAATATACTATATACTAGTATATACTATATACTAGTAGGAATATTTGGTGAATACTTCAAGTATCAAGACTGGTTTCACACGACTGGAGGCTGTTTTTCAGGTGGKATTAGGTCATTGGTTCTCTTTTGAGCCCAGCTGCAGACCAACTCTGAAAGGGACAGAGCCAGCATCACCTCCAAAGACTCTGGGAATGACGGACTGAGCTTTATGTGTAGCACTTTGCATGACAGGTTTGTTCAGAGGGCAGAGAAGAGGAACACTGGCTCTGACCTGCTACCTGCATTGCACAAACGATTTTTTCATCCCTCCCAAAACAAGGAGACAAGATCATTTTGTAACCTTGATTCTGAGCTCCTGGAGATCCATTGTGCCATGCTAGAGCAAAAACTCACTCCAGGAGCCATTACCAAGAATAATCCCACCTTAAAACTGGAAGTTTTAAAAGACCAGCCAGATAGGAAGCCTTTTTATTCAGGCTTATACCAAATGCCTTTAACACATATTTAGGTTTATCATATTCCAAGGACATTACCTTCCTCGTCGAGGCTGGAATAGCTCTGCCCTTCTGTCAGGATGCCATGCTTTTCATCCTTCCACTCTTGGCTGGCTGCAGATACTATCTCTTGGGACGCTGCCTTAAGAGCTGCAATGGAATTGCACCGTTTCTTGGAAGGAGAAGTCCTTAAAGCTGCATCAAATGAAAGCAGACAATGAACACAACTGCTGAATGACATCATCTTGTCATCTTTAACAGCATATGCCATTTTTACATGGAATAGAAAAGGGAGCTAGCCATAAAGGTAGAGTTTCTGAATATATAACAATACCATGTTAGATATAAGTGCATTTACTTAAAAACTAACTTGGAACTAGTCAGAGGCATCAGCATCTCAGCTATAAATAGAAGTATTTTTGTACTTTCTTGATCCTTTTTCCATTTTTTAAAAACTCTTCATATTACAAAACATAAAGTCAGTGAACCAGTTTTGACATTATTAAGTTACAAATCTCCCACTGAATCCTGCCCCATGCAGTCAGAGACAGAACAGCATAGAAAGGAAAAAAAAAACAACAGGAAATAGGAAAACTGAAATATCTTTTGGACTGCTCTGACAGGTGTCTTTGGTCTGACAGGTGTCCGTAAGACTTGGGCTATAAAATGATATATATGCTATACAAGATTTCCCATTCGGTGGTGCAATTTAAACATCACTTTTGGGTAAAACAAGCATTTTGAAAATGTTCATGGCTTATCCTCAGGTATGAGCACCTCCTTTGCAATTTGTTACAAGGGTCTGCCTACATACAGTGGCATCTGAGTGAAAACGCTAGTGCTTGACCATTGTTACTGCTCCTGATACAAGACCCCTTTTATGTAGTTCTTCTCCCAAAGGGATGCCAGTTACCTTATCCACTCCTTTTGGATTGACAAGCAATAACCCTTGTGCATTGACTGCAATTTTACCAGAATTGCAACAGCTGACACTGCTGTATTGCAAAATGGAAATTAAAAGCATCAAGAACAGTTGGCTAAAAATTGACATATGCTTGGAAGAGATTCACATTCACACCTCCAGGATGTTGTTAAAAAAATGATGTAATAGATAACTGTTTAACTGGCCTCTGCCTAAGGCTGAATCTGCTTATTGCATTTTTTTTTGCTTATTATTATTTATGGCAGCTTTTTCTGTGCTTTAAGGGAAATGGATACATTCACAAGAGAACTTAACAATTTAAACYGAAATGTCAGACTCGAAGTACAAAAGCAATTTCCCTGAAGACACCATCACTCCTACTTTATTTTTTAAAAGAACRATAATGTTTCTAAATTACTAATCCATATAAAAGTAGATTAATGATCTTGTATGCAGAACTGATCAATAAAAGTGGGATAATAAAACAGATCAATAGTCTGGAAAAATGAGACAGACAAATTAATTTCTGGGAGAAAATTAGAAAATTCTCTGTTTCACACTGCAGTTTAAACCACAGACAGTTGCATCTTGTTCAGCTGCAAAAGTTATATATCTTATCCCATATTTTGGAGTTTAAGTTGTCTATTCCTTGCTCTCTATCAGTGCAGAGGAGTTCCAGAAAAAGCCTGCAAGAATGGTCTTGAACAAAGGAGCTCCCACCACTTCTTTGGGAAGAGACCATTGTTTTGTAGTTTAAGCAATATCAGTCTCAGGAGGCCGCATCTTCCCTCTATTTGAATGTTGTCTTACTATTTTATCATATTATTTGAATTCCTATTACTTTGATATTAATCATCATGTTGTGTCTGAAAGGGTTAATTCTGATTATAAACTTATACATGGTCTGACTTTTCCCCAAGAGATTAGTGCCGAGTTCAGTAAACTGATAGTGTCTAAGTATTTGTTGTCATTTTCCTTTTCTTTTCAATCCTGTTTGGCATGTTTATCTTTCTAGATAATTGATAGAAATGTTAAAATTGACCAGCCTCGCACTGGCCAAAAGTGTAATTCAATAAAACACTTTTCATCAGTTTGACACAATGCCACACGCTCACACTGCTTTGCTGTGGTCTTTGAATCAGGAACCATTCACATTTCAACACTGATATCCAACCCAAATATAGTTACAAAAGAGGATTACCCTATCAGGCTGGCATACATTTTAGAGCATATATTCTTCTATCAGTGACAGAGTTCTATTCATATATATTTGTCAAGCACTGAGCTTAATAAAAAGCTGTGAAACTCCCAGCAGACATTTTAGAGGATAAATATCAGAAATGCACCTCTGTTTAGAAATACTAAAGAGAGTGATGTTAGAATCTTTAATATGGATGCATCTTACATAAACTGGTCTGTATCTTTTAAAGTAGGTTTTATAATAACTGGAGTAACCTGAAAATACATCATTGTCCAGATAGCGAGAGCAGCTTTTTCTCACAGAGCAGCCTAAGACACAGTGAAGTCAACCGTTCTCCTTTGCATTATTGGTATATTCATAGCATTCCCTGCAGACTGCCTTATGGTGCACACATTGAATCGATCTCAGAGGTTATCACCACTCTCTTCTGCACCTATGGTCCTTCAGACCAAGTGGCCTTTCATGAGCATGACCAATCCAAAAGTTGTCCATGAATTTGTTAACATTTCTAGGACTCCTTGAATAGCTGTCTTCATACATATGGAATCACTAATAAAGGTTAATTCCATTTTTCCTCTTTTTCCATTTTCCCTTAAAGATGTATTTTCCTATGTTTTCTTTCAGTTGGGCTACTATCAGCCATCTTTCATCAATGCACCCCTATTCTTATTCATCTTATTTTGAAACTTCAATAAGTTTCTTAATTACCTATCAGCTCCTCTGATTTCTTTTTCTTTGTAGTTATCTTTGTCCCATCTTTTCACTTGTTCTTTTACACCTAATCACATATGTTGTTCTAACATATCGTCTCTCTCTCCCTTTTCATAGGTAGGCTCACAGAGTTTAACAAACTCTCTCCAAAAAACTGGGATCTTCAAAGAACACTTGGATACTGTTCTTTAGATAAGTTCTTTAGGTAAGTTAAGATATCTGGATACTATCTTTAGACAAAACGCAGAGTAACACAGGCAAGTGCAGTCTGCCGTTTAGCAGTAGAAAGTCAAATCTGAGCTTAAATTCTGATTGAAGAAGCCTATAATAAGTTAAATCTATGAATGTGTAAACAATGAATGCTAAGAATGGTTTCAGTTTTCCATAGCCCTAAATCACCCCCAGGATACAGCTACAAATGAAGAAGTTAATCAACCTAAATACAATCCTACAAGAAAATAATACAGTAACAAGAAATTGGGAAATAATACAGTAACAAGAAATCTCAGATCTACCAAATTTTGACTTTGTTTGAGAATGTGTAGACTTCTAAAGTGATTTGCATTTTTTTAAATGTTTCCATAATTATGAGATAGCAAAAATCTATAATCAGAATTTAGTAAAGCTTTTGGAAAACAAAACAAAACAAAACAAAAAAAAAACACCAAAAAATTCAAATAAGATCCTTATATTTAATCTGCAAAAGTCTTAAGCTATCCTCAAGTATTTGGACAAATAGGAACAAAAGAAAAGAGACTGATACCTTGTGCTTTCCAGCCTACTCTTGGGTCTCATGCAACTTATTGGCTGCTAAATATAACATCACAGACTGGTTGAGGTTGGAAGAGACCTCCAGAGATCAYCCAGWCCAACCCCCTGCTCCAGCAGGGACACCCAGAGCACRGGRCACAGGGCGGCATCCAGGCGGGTTGGGAAGATCTCCAGAGAAGGAGACTCCACAGCCTCCCTGGGCAGCCTGTGCCAGGGCTCTGGCACCCTCACAGTGAAGAAGTTCTTCCTCACATGACAGATGGAACTGCCTGTTCCAACTTCCCTTTCTTAACTTATCTTTCAAGTTATCTTAACATCTTCAATTTCACAGAGTATATGAGGTAATAGAGTTACGGTTCTTGTTGCAAACTGAAGGTTAGGATATTTAGTTTCCAAACACATAATTTTTGCATACTTTGATGAACCTGTTCCATCAAAAATCCACAACTACTCTTTTGCTTTTAATTGTATTCAAATTATTTTTAGATTCTTATAAGAATAAAAGAAAAGAACTGAAGTGAAAAATGACTAATGAATTAACATTTGTATCAAGATAAGGCTATTCCGATACTACTTGGAAAATCTAAAATATTGGAAGGTCAAGATTACACTGCATTGTTCTACTCAAATATAATGCGCCCAGTAAGATGTAGATATACCAGAATTTTCCTTCAAGGATGACAGGGAAAATTGTGCATTCAGCTGGGCGCAATGAAGGTACCCATGAACATACGAACTTACAAACTTAAGATATTTTTGCTTGACAGCTATTTTTTCCCTACTGTTTCTTCAGAGGCAAACTTGATGCAGTAAGACTGAAAATAAATTGCTCCCTTAACAATTACAAATTCTTTTGTTTTACTCAGTAACTTGGCCCGAGTTCTGACAAAAGATCTGTCCTGCTGACTTTGGCAAATGAACGGGGATACAGCAGTATTCAGTCACTCTACTCTTGTTTAGAATCAGCTCACAAGATGCAATAGTTATTTGTTTAGTCCTTTTCCTAGAATTTAACTCCATACACCTATATAGAAAGTAGTTACTGCAGAGTTACTTATCTTACTCTAATGCTAACTACTATCACAGTTTCATTTGTGACCTCTTGGGAAAATTCAAGAAGGCAACACATGCCCTGAATTACTTTCCTCTCGTTATGTATGCCTTAAGAGTATTTTCTGAGTCTTTTTTAAATTTTATAAATAATTTCATTTTATTTCACAGAGGTRGCAATATTAATAATTATAGTTAATAATTATTAATTAATACTTATTTCTGAAGATACTTTTTAAATTTAACTCTTTGGACAACTTCCAGTGATAATGTTCAATTAAAGTGATTTTATTTTTATATATATATATGTCATTCCTCTAAGTAGCTAATATTGATATATATTTTATCCTTGAGAATGAATTAGAATATTATGGAAAGAAGAAGTGTAGAGGAAAAGTAGAAACAGGTGATAATCAAAAAGACAGAAGACTTTAATGCCATTGAGCTTCACTGTTTTTTTTCCCGATAAAGCACCCCGATAAAGAAATGAGAAAAACGCACGTCTATTCAAAAATGCTAAAGTTAGTAGGCAAACAATCTTTACTTATAAAAACAAAACAAATTAAAACAATGAGTGGTAATCCTATTAGTTATACAAATAGGACAGGACACTTAATTAACTCATTGAATTTATTCTTGCATCAACGGTAAAAGAGGGGACTCTGTAGAGCTGTTATATGCTCTTGGTGTGACAAGAGATACATGGTTATATGAATACATTACCAAGATAGCGGTGTTATAAAACAACAATTATTGTATTACCTCGAAAAGTAACAATGACAACTTTCTTACCTTGAACTTTTTTGAAAACTCTTGTACTCATAAACTTCAAAAATCTGTCAGCATAAAAACTTGGTCTGTGAACTGAAACAGAATCCTGCAAGATTTAAAAAGGTCTCAGTCACATTCCTTACAAGAAAATCAAAATTAAAGTATGAAGAAAAAAAGGCAGGCATCTCAGGTAAAATGTACAACACATTTCAGGCACACTAAAAAATAAATCCCTAAAGCCTTTTCACTTTTAAAGGTCAGTTCTTCAAAATCTTTAAGTTAAATTATTTAATTTATGAAGTTATGTTTTGCACTATAAAGCTGTGTTCTACAGCTTTATTTGTGTACAGTTTTTAACTACAGATCCATCAATGTTCTGCTAAGTAACTACTGGCCTGTTTAAATAGGGATAATTTGATTGTTACATTTACTTCTTGAAAGTTCAAAAARTAGAACTAGAGTATGTTTCTGTAAATGAACCTAAAAAAATATGTATAGCTTTCATAGGATTTTGAAGACTGCAAAAATAACAGAATTTTCTCTTTTTCTGGTCAGTGGAAGTCGAAGTTCCATTATGTAAAAAAAATGATAACTAAAATTAATCTACTTACCCCATCATAAACAAGAGCTTTCCAGGAATGCTCCAACTTCTTCATTAACCTAAGCATATAAATAAAAGATAAGAATTGCCCTACAAAATTTCCGTATATGTAAGTAATCCCAAATCAGGCGACTGCAGTAAAAACTTGAAATACAACTGCCACTTACCTATAAGACTGCAGAATATCAATAATGCCCATAAATAGAAGCAACTTTTCCCCTTTATGGCTTTTAGCTGGAATACCTCCCATTCTGAGGGAAAAAAAGAAGAAAGATTATAAGATTATCCTTTAACACATCTCTTGATGATCACTTAGCAGATGAAATGCACCTATTTACAAACCCAAACAAATAAGTACTAGGTGCTACACTATAAAGTCAACTGAATGTATTCATTTAGCATGTAACTGATTTAAAATGACAAAAACTGAAGTATGTGGGATAGAGGGGTAAATAATCACAGAAAGGAAGCAGTATTTTGGGATAACTTGTAGGTAGAATTATAAATACTCAGATGAACTGAAAATTTAAAAAGTTTATTATTTCATATTTTATATATATTTATATTTTATATTGTTACCCATAAAGGATATCAAAATTTTTGCCTAGCTCAGGAATAACCTTATCTGATAATTGGCCATTATTATAAAACCATAGAGAGCCTACCTTCCAAGTCTGAAAATGTTGAATTTTGCCTATTTTTCACTAAAAATGTTCTTAGGTATTTTTAAGACTTCCCTACAGACAGATTAAGGACAGAAAAAGTAAAAACATCAACCTGGGAAACCTGATTACCCGGATTCCTGCTCGTCTCAGAGCATTTACTTGGCATGACTTTCAAGGACAGGTTCTTTATYCCAAGACCTTCTCTAACCACTAAGCTCTCCCAGCCCCCTCAAAGGCAAAAAAGGTGCCGAGTTCTTTTCAGCACCAGAGGTCGAAATCTAGTTTTCAGTTCACTTCTGCTAGTTTCTGTTCACCTTCATGTAGACAGGGCAAAACAAGAAGAAAATACTGAAGATCCAACACATTCAATACTTCTACTTTTCTAATGGTTTGAAAAGCAAGCTCACATAAGGCTGTGAGCAAAAACAGAATTGAGTGTGCACTCCACAGAAAAAAAAAAAAAAGAAATCCTAACTCCCACATTAAAAATCCGAACACCTATAATTTGCTTTGTGTCTCGGGAAAACAAACATACAAAGCAAGCATTCTATTCGATCTTTGTTGATTGTTTCTCAAGTGTGACAATCAGTAAACAGTTGACAATTCTGTAATTCCTCTCTTGCTGAAGGAACTTGAATTTGGTTAATCATGTTCACCAAACTACTCCTTCTGCTACRCAAGCACAGAAACGTCCATCCCCTATAGAATCTCATCATTTTTAAAAAACCTTTTAAGCATTTATTTCAATTTTAGGCACAAAGGAGATAGTGTAAGAACAAAAGGAGTTTGACTGGTTATAAAGCCATGTTACCAGGAGCTCCAGCTGAATTCATTCCCCAAGTACACAGAAGAGTTAACCGGTTTAGAAAACTAACTATCAGCTTTTCCTGGAAGTCATGCCATAGTTTAAACAACAAATTCAATCCAAGAGAAGCAGCAGCCCTGGCCATTGCATATCCATTTACTGCCTTATGCTTGTATGGCCATTCAGTGAACCAAGGCAGGAAAGGGATCTGGCTCSAGTTTGCTTATTTATTATTAAGACTTAGGCTCATTTTAACTGACACCTCCCTCAGTGCAGTCTGTTGCACTAGCAGTTATGTCAGCCCAAGTCAGGGCAATGGTTAGCACACAGGGCTAAGGGGACAGAGCACAGGGGAAGGACAGGGCACGCTGGAGCACTTTCGTGGTAGCACAGATGGGAGAAGGAACACGTTGCACCAAGTGACATGGACACTCACCACAGGTCCCAGGCATAACACCACTGGGACTTGTTAGGATGAATTGTGCAACCAGCGTTAGTTTTTATTAAAGGAAACCTGCCACCACGACACTTCTGCTACCATACAAGAGCATACCATACAAATTAACAATATTAACTCTCATCGTCTTCTATGTCAATGAGAGTTTTACTGAGCATAAAGGGCCAGATGCAGCCCTTTTGTCTAAATTTATAGTCTAGGGCTCTTTAACAGCTGGGAAATCTCTATAAATGCTAAGCATGATCATTTRTCCATTCATTTGCTTACAGTTTAATCACATTACTCTGTCATTAATAGTATTTATCTTCCTTGAAAACCAGGAGAAGAATAAATGCTTTTAATGTAAATTAAATCCTCTTTGGTCCTTATAATCAAAAACTAATTATATACAGAATGAGAATGGTGATCATAATGATAACATTAAATGTATATCAAAGGTAGTTGGTTAACTGTGGTCTATATAAATAAATTTCTACTGTTATTTCTGCTAGACAAAAAAAGGAAAAAAATGTAGTTCTTGTCCTGAAATACAGAGGATAGATGTCACTGCACTCCAAYAGGTGACGATACAATTTTATGTATCATACTCTGTGGAGTCTACTATTCTGAGATAAAAAAAMCCCTGCAGAAAGATCCATTTCAACATTAACAAACAGTATTTGCTCATGGCTCACAAAGTTGCTTCCAGTTAAAATTAGATGATACATGGTGCTTGTGCAATGCCTGTCTCATAAAACTCATTTATAAGTGAATATACTTGTCCCTACATAAGTTATACTGAACTAACCAAATTTGCATCTTTGCATTTGTATCTTTCAAGATGATAAATCAGCTAATGATCTTTTTTTYCCCCCAGGTATCTCAATGGTGCGAATTTGAAATTGTTACAAAATATAAACAAGCACTATTCAACTTAATCTTTCAAATCCTGAAATGCTGAATATTGTCGAATGGCGTCTCACTATCAGACCTAACACTAAATGGGACAGGATTGAAGAGGTGGAACGTCCCAATTTTAGCAGCAGTTTTAGGAGCTSGTTATGGCACTTACGTATTTGTTGCCTCTGTGATGACAGTGTCGCCCGCCTTGCCGGGACCCTGTATAGACTCCATGGCCGTGGAGTAGAGAACCTTCTGCCCGCCGGGGCGCTTGGCATCAGACGTGCTCTGCGAACACTCTCCCTCCTTCTCCTTCATGTTACTGTCCAGGATGTGGATTCCCAGCAGCAGACTATAGTCCATAATCTTAAAACTTTCTAATACCTATCAATAAAGAAAAACTGGTTGTACTGAAACAGAAAAGAAAAAAAAGCTACAAGAACTATGAACTATATAGCAGCATCTTGAGTACCTTGAAAAACAAGCCCTAAAACACAAGTTTCTCCCATGAATAAAATTAGAAAAATAGCTTTTTTTTTTTTCCCCTCTACATGTCAAAGTGCTAAGTGACTAATTACCTCAGTACACCCTTTACAAGTGGGAAAAGAAGATGTATAGCTGAAATGAGAGCTAATGTACTTTAGAATTAAGGAAGATTTCTCTAGTCAGCAATTCTTTTGATTTATAGCAAATAAGTAATTTATAGGGTTGCTATGTATAATATAGCCAGAATGCTAGCAGAGAAGCACTGYATTAAATATTTTGTATGGTAGCAATTGAGAAAAGGAGAGAGAAAATTGGTAGCAACTAAGAATAATATGCTGTGCTGTGCACACTTCCTTTACTTCAAGCACCCCAGCAATAACATGTTTTTGCACAGTATGTCTACTGGTAACTGTAATTCTTGGCACTGAATTAAGAAGTGATACATGTTTTTTACCTGAATATGAACTAAATGCAATTTTGCAGGAACAACAAGTAAAGAGCAGGAACTTCATATTTGCCAGTTTGACAAAGATCATCAAAGAATAAATATTTTCCAGGAAACACTGAGCAGACAGACCTGCTAGCTCTAAAGCTCCTTTTRCAAATCTGAAATGAGATTTGGTGGGAATTACCAGAAGAGTATTGAATGGTTCATGAATTTGTATGAGGAAGAAAAATAAGTCCAGGGAGACTTAACACCCMTGCCCATCAGAGATGATTTTAACTACTATCTATGTCCAGAACATAGTCAAAGGGATAGGAAAGATACAGCCTACTCCACCTGTATTCCTTACATACTCATTGCAGCAAGCACAAACCAAATATAAAATCCAGGTGAAGTGTTTTCAGGCTATTTTGCTGTAATGTGAACTTTTTTCCTCAATTTCCTGACTCATCTTTAGTATTTATCTTTCAAGAGGAAAAGTGATCTACTTTTAGCACCACTGTATATTTTATTCTCTTTTTAGGAATGCTTGTGGCTAATAACTTCCCATTTTATGCTGATCACAACTGGCAAATATTGCACAAAGAATGGATGTAAAGGTGCAGAAACATTCTCTGGAATCCTCCTCTTTGCAGAATAAATACATCCRAATTTTATTCAAAGTTTCTGAAAAAAATAGATGATACTGCCATTCAAAATATGTAACAACAGGACATGCGCAACCACATATTTTAAGTAGATGCTGAATAACTGAAAAAATACTATACAGTTCAACTCGTCAAAACACTTCAATAGTATAATCATAATACTGATTTTGCAATGCAGATTTCACCTGCTGATCAGACTTGGAAAAAGCACTATCACTTTTATTTTACAATTATAAGATATCAACCTGTCCTCTAACAGCTTTGCATTCAACATTTTCTTTAGCTCCTTTCGAATAAGATCGATTACAACTTTATGTGCCTGATATATAACCTACATTTAGGATTGGATATAGTCTCTTAAATATAATGTGCTGATTCTTGTGCTGGTTCTTGCCCAGGGACCTCCTTATGACAAAATTCTGCTTTACKAATACGTCAATACACTAATGCCTCTTAAAACCCACTACTTTCACTATTTATGACTTTGTTCTGAGATCACTGAAAAGCATCATAAAAAAAAAAAAAAATCCCCAAGAAGTACCCATTTTATTATTCTGGTTCACTATGAAGCTGAAACGCCCACATTTTCCCTGGATTGATTACGGCACGTATTCCTGCCAGCAGCCCACAGCCTCCATCCGCCCACCTCATCCCCCAGACACCCTGTTCTGGGCCCTGTGCAGGGCCAGGACTGTCTCTTCTGCAGCGTACAAAGCAGGATGCTTTTAACATGGTCCCCCATTCCGCCCACTCACTGCTTTGATATGCATTTCCAGTTTCCTCCCTTCGGTAATTTGATAATCAAAACAGCCACTCCTAATGCAAATACRTATCTTTAGGCAGATCTATGCTATATTATATACCCCTGTTTGTTTCTAAGGAAAATACTGGCAAGGAAATGTTTAAAAAAAACCCATACACACAACGAAGAAATGAACYTGAAAACATCAGTGTTGAACAAAAACATACTTTGTCTAAATTCTTCAGTCTGTACAAAGACTTTTATCCCTGTCAGACTTACCTAAGCCTCTCCTGGTGTCTAGGGCTTCTTGTAATCAGTTCTGCTGATTTTAAATTGAATAGCTTTTGAGGATCATCAGTAACTTTTTGTTATAAAGTAACAAGGTAAGGTATAAACAAAAGGTAGAGAAATAAGTCCCTAATCTTACAAAGGGACTTTCCCTTTGTAATCTTACAAAGGGAACCCTCAAGAGGGTTCTAGAGTACAGGTCGGTGCCATAATGGTATTCATTCATTGCAAAAATAAGGCAGGCTTCTAAAAAACACTCATGTCAGCCCTGTGGGATTGCTAGATATGGACATTATTCCCCAAAATGCATGCCTTGGGTAGTTAGAGAAAGTCAATCTTTATTCATGTAACTTTCCATCTTTATTCATGTAACAAAATGCACTTTTCTAGCATAACAACACTGGAAGCTTTCAGCAAGAATATTTTTGTTTGTTAGCAGATTGCATGATTAAGTTTTTACCAGAGATGAATGAATGTTCAGTTCATTAGCTCTGCATTACATTGCTCTTCTCCTTAGTATTTGCATGTGTGCTTTTTCCCTAGCAGTATGTATTTTATGTACCCTGCGTTGTCGCCCAGTCGCTATGTACTTCARGCAGGGCTGGCTTTAGCTGCTCTGACAGTTTCCATGGGTGAAGCTCTTGCTCCCTTCTTATCTTTGACTCTACTTTGCTCTGACACCATATAAAAATAAATAAATAAAATAGCATCACAAGATATGTTGTTTTGATGAGGGAAACTCCTTTTACCAGATTTTCTCTCTTCCTGGAGCTAGTCAGATACATTCTATGAATCACCTTAGAAATGGCTACCTTGAATTATCACAACCCATGACTAACCAAACGAGCCAAGTATTTCTGCCATGGGACTTCAACTTTATTTTAGATGCATCACAAGCCATACATGTACTATCTGCAAGTAAAATCTGTGTTCACATTACTAACCATAAAAAGCAACTGCCCCTCAGCAGGCCATTTTCATAATGTAATCAAGGAACACATTACTCAAGAAAAGCTAATTTGAGAAGTTTATGAAATACAGAAATTTAAATGAATAGCTGTGCAAGCAGACATTTCCTCTAAGAACATTTTAGGAAGGAGATACAGGAACTAACAGAAGCAAAACAAGATGAATTTTACTGTGAATCAATAATTAAGCTTCAAAAAAAAAGGAAATACATGAAATACAAGTTAGAACAGTTTGTTACAAAATAAGCATTTATTAAAATACAGGCCTGATTGAGCAGATATGCCTGATGATGGATTTAAAAGAAAATCTACTCCAAGAAAATAAATCCCCAACCYTCCTGCAAAACACATGGTCTGTCACTTCCGATCTCAGCAAATTTCTGGCAACTTACTGTTAACTAACACTCCAAAAAATCACAATCCAGTTTCTGATTTTAGAAGTAGAAATAAAGAAAAATTCTGGATTTCAGCTGATTCTGCATGAGTTGTAATATATATAGATACAAGACATCTGCAGTGTAGATACATCTCCATTCTCCTCAAACAAGCTTTACTGCAGAGGTTGTCACCTAAAGTCAGTTTTGTCTTTAGGTTGTCACCTAAAGTCAGGTCTGACCTAGGCTGCAGCTCAGCACTCCCACAATTTGTAACCCCCTACTGCTGGTAACAATATTCTGTAAAATTAATCACTGGAATTATCCCAGGTAAAGGATATTCTACAAATGTTAAAAAAAAGGAGTTTAAAAAAGAAAACCTGTAAATAAGTTTGACCATATCAGTTCTTTACCCCCTGCTGCTTCCATACAACAGAGTGTTTCACACCATAAAGCTTCAGATTTTTGCAGCAACTGCTTAAAACCAAAGTGATGGAAATAATACCTGGACCTAAAATTTCAGAGAAATGACCCTCTTTGTCCTCAACTCTGAATTTCTGTGTCCTTACAGACTCCAGTCAGGGCATCAATACCACATTTGAAATATAATTTCCTTAGAGATGTCCACAGTGTTCTTTGCTAACATAATAAAGGAAAAAAAAAGCAGAATGTAACACAGAATTTGATTCTCACTAGTAAAAATAGCATGAAATGATTGCCCTATTTTTCAAGGCCACATGATTCACTTCCAGTGCTTCTGTGAAAGATATTTTGAAATATAGGCACCAATAAACTAATTGCTCCAATGTTAATTTGCAATGATAATACATAACCATTGTGCTTAGAATATCTCTCATTCATAAAACTCCTACTAGYGTAGAATGTACCTATGAAAAGAATTTTTTTGCTTTGGTAATTCCAACAACAGGATTATTTGCAAGCATTCCAACTGAATGTTTGAAAAAGGAAGAAAACAAAACTAAAACATAATAGTGCTGCACCAAACTAAATAAAAATCATCCTGGATAAAATGCTTCAAATCTCATTGAAATAATTAGTGGGAAAATCCCATAATTCAAAAGCTGGACTCAGTTGTTTGGTTTCCGATTGTAACAGGGAATCTYGGCAGCAACATGTTTTGTCCCTAATGTCTAGAGAAATCTTGGGCAATGAAGAAGAACCCTGCTCTGACCACTAAGTAAAAAAATTATATTCACAAATTTAATCGTCCTGATGATAGAATGTACACATCTTCATATGTCAGGAAGACTTGAGTTTCCTCACTTTCACTAAGACATGTCTTAAGGAAAGAGATGAAGAAGGAAGGACTAAAGATCATCTGAATTCACTTCTTAGACATAGGTATATACAAAGAGAGAAGAAGAAACTTATCTGCCCTGCTGTCACTCCTGAAATGGGATGAGATAYCCTCAATAAAAAAAAGCATAAAACATGCAACATCACTCAGAAACGCTTCACTTGTTTCATGTCATTAGCTCTGTTATTGACAACTTGGAGAGAAACACAAACAAAACAAACCCACGCAACTCTTCTAATTGAAGCACAATAGCTAATTACTTAACATAATACAAAATTCCTCATTTCCTCCACTTGAGTTTGTAGGTCAAGTATTAAGTATGATTCATCAAGAAAAAATAGTATCCTAAAGTGACAAATGAAGACCTCTAGAATTGCTATAATGAGCTCTGGTTTGCTTCCAACTAAATAGATGGGGGGATAAACTGTAGCTTCAGTTTTGGACTGTCACATGTTTGCATCTCCGTAGACTTCTATTCCAAATCTCAGGATAAATGGATATAGTTCACTTTGCACAGGTCCCTCCTCTCCCTTCACGAGTGCTTATATACTTCAACAAAGGTGCACAGGAGACAGGACAAATGCTAAGAGTTGAGCATTAGCTCATAAAAAAAGCTAACCTGTTCAGGCAAACAACTCCTTAAGTGGACACTAGCAGTAAAGTAAAGCATGAAGGGAGCAAGACATGGGAATCTTCCCATTTTCCTGGGGATGCCGTGTCTGTTTGTAGGTGTGAAAAAAGATTTACAAACACGGGGTGCTGCCATCAAATCTGTTATCCCAGAATTAAAGTTTCTCCAATAAAGCTGTAATAATGCATTTTGCTATGTAACTAACACACTTTGCTATGCAACTAGATGAGAGAGAGTTTTTAAAGCTTCAAGGACTTGCACTTGAAACAATTCTCTGTRGAGTCATGACACTGCCAGATCTAAAATGGCATTTCCTTTTTTCCCCTTTTGATGAACAAAAGTGGTATCTTTTTTACCACTTTGGCACTTCAAGGGACTACAGGCAAGATATTAAAGGGCGCTTTCACAATTAAAACACTGGGCCACACGCTGATGAGATGTTCTGATATAGCCTTCCTACAGTAATTTTCAGCAAATCCTTTCCTAGGGCTCTGCCTTTGTTTTACAAAGGTCTGTCCCAGACAACCTCTGTTACTTGGTGCTTGGACCACAAACTCCTATCCTAGGAACTGGTTCCTATGGAGCTGGTTCCTATGGCTTTTGTCCATAACAGGGTTAACTTGTATTTACAGCATTGCTTAGGAGCTCCAGGAAAGCTCAGTAAGTAAATAATAATGAATGCATAGCTTTCCTTGCCCTCCATATCAACTATAAGAATAAAATCCTACTATTAATTCACTTTTAGCCTTTCTCAAATAAACTGGGTTGTGCTAAAGTTACTTTTGTACCTAACACATCACTTCTTCCCCCAACTGGCTCTTTAGCCTTATGTCAGCATTCTTCCACACACAAATAATTTCTGCAGGTTTAACTATTCATTAAAAAAATGCACTAGCAGATAAGTTTGACTTTGAACTCAATTTCCCCACCTTAAAAAGAATTAATTAAAAATTCCCCCAATGCATTTTAAACTGTCCTCAATGCCTTGAATGGCTTTGTGTTTACTTAGCATGTGCTTAAGTGATACGAAAGCTTTAAAGTTCTTCATTTAATTAAGTTTTTAAATAATTTGTATATGATGTGTATGATCACAATAGTTAACAGCGTGATTATAAACAATGATATTTATACGGTTAAATCAGAACTATTGAAACAGCACCTTCCAGTGTTCTCAGTATTTACCATTATAGGAGACAAACACATTATAGCTTTACCAACTTCTTTCTTGCCTGAAGCAAGGAAGACTTCAGGACAAAGATTTGCAGGAACTATATTCAGTTGTAGTTTTTAATAGTGGTACTATTTACTTGTCTTTTTCCCTTAAGCAACTATGATAGCACACAGCAGGAACAAAAGAATAAGTTTCAGTGATGTCTTGGAAATTGAAAGCTAATTCAGTTTCCAGTTGTGTGCACCAAAACAGAGGACTCGGAGCAGCTGCTGCAGGGATCACCCTAAACCATGAGGACTGTGAGGAACCCCTCAGCTCCATGTCCCTTACTACAGTTCATTTATTGGCCCTTGGGGTTGCAGGGAGTGGGTGGCAAACATCATAGGATATGATGCATAGCTATGCTACCACGACGGAGCCTTCATGGAGCAAGACTTCATAAAAAGAATAAGGAAGAAACAGATTTCAACTGTAAAGGAGTTGGTTTTGCTATGCTGACATAATATCCTTGTGCTTTTACATTTTAGCCATAGTGTACTTCAGACACACCAAGTGATCTCAACAAAAGTGATCTTAAATAGCATGATAAGGGACTTGGGCATCACTAGCACGTGGAGGGGCTGGGACACAAATAGCACTGAACAGAATGAAATAGATGAGCAGAAGCCCCAGAGGAAACTGAAATAGTGTGCCAGGCGAGCACTGAGCAGAGCACAATGGTCACAGTCTGCAGCACATTTTTAGTTATTTTTAGCTCAGTAGCACATAGCTTTTAAATGCCACACTTTTAAATCCATTCCTTTTGAATTTTTTGAAATGTTAGAAAATATTTTTTTAAATTAAAAACTATTTTATTTACAAGGTAGGTTTTGAAGCATTGCTTCCGGGTACTCCAAAAGGAAAAAGAAAAAAAGGAAAAACAAGACATTTATTCGTGAATAAACTGAAGAACTCCCTTAGAAGGAAATCAGTTCCTAGACAATCCCAACAAGAGTCCCGCTGGGTCAGGTATGCACTGCTGAGCAGTCAGCACTTTCTCCTTTTAACAATTTAAGCTCTAATGGAAATACAATGCTTGACCTCATCCTTGACTCTGYAGCCACCTCTCATTGTGGACATATATTGACATTAGCAACCATGCAACAGAGAAATCAAGATCCTGAGGGGAAGGACGAGAGTAGCAGAGCCCAGAGACCGGATCTGGGCTCGTCGAGGAGCAAGCAGATGCTCCAGGGGGGACAGCTTTGAAGAGCAGAGTGGCTCTGGAAAGCTGGTTGCCTTCAGGAGAATGTCTCAGGCATGGAAACTGTCCATCCCGATACTCAGCAGGTTCGGGAGGTCCTGCTTCCCTCTGAGGTGCTTGGGGTAGCAGGGAAGTCATGGCACAGCTCCAGTGCAGAAAGGCCCCACACAGGAGGAGTGCAGAAGGGCAGGCTACRAAGGAGGAAAGCTCAAATGCTGCCTGGGCATGTCGATGTGGTACCAGAAAAGCCAAGCTCAGATGGAGCTGAGATTTGCGGAAGGATGTCAAGGGTGGCAAGACCTTCCATGGCTACATCTGCTAGGAAAGGCTGAACAAGGAAAACACGAGCCCATGGCAGGACAGGGCAGGTGATTTAGAAGCAGTGGTCACAGGTGAGGCTGGGATCCTTGCTGCCTGCTCTGCTTGCACCAGCAAGGTCTGCCCAGCCTCTGCGCTCAGCCTTCCTGGCACCTGGGATTAAAGTTCAGCTCTTGTTCTCAGATAAGCATTTGGCTGACAGAACTAGTTTCTGTCTACAACAAGCAAAACGAAAAGTTGTAGATATTTTATATTTTTTCTTTACTAATGTACACACTACTGAAAGAGAGGAGCTGCATTTATTTCAAGAAATTAGGYTAAGCTTTCAGGAAGGTATGTCCATGTGGGAACAGACACAGAAAAACAGCCAGTTGTTTCCTAGAATCTCTGTTTACATCAAAACAAAAGGAAGGAGTGAGGGACAGAGAGAGGAAGAGAGAGAGAGAGAAAGGAAAAGCAAGTATTCCTTACTGATCATGACTGGAGTAATTACAAATGAAAATATAACCCAAATTTAAGTGATGCAGCTCAGAATGACTTTGTCCAGAAATATTGGCAGGATTAACAATTTCTTCTCTTTCATTAATATTTAGCTCCAACACCTGCAGTAACTTTTTCATTCAAAGCATATGGAAAAGGGCAGATAGACCTTATCACTTTAAAACTGAAGTCAAGTTAGTTATCACTCATGTCAGTTAGCAATTCCCCTTTCACACAGTCAGAAGAAAGCAGTGACAAAACTCGCTTTTTTCCCATGTAAGGTCAGGACACTAGTTTTGTCAGTATTTTTAAAATTTATGATTTTTTTGTGACACAGACCAATCTGATTTTTTTCACGTGAAGGAAAAGTCTGCTACCTTTGCTCTACAATTGAGAATAGGCTTATTCAAATAGAAGATAAATTGTAGAGGATAAGCAGTACTTTTACTTTTTACATATGATTAATGAAATTTTAACTTGAAATTTAAAGATGATTTTCTTTTCCTTTAATAACAATATAATTTATCTGCACCTCTGAAAACCCCAGACTAACTTCTGTGTTGTTAATTTTAGATTAAAAACACTGAAGAAGCACTCAGACAACATATGCCATGAGTCTATGCAAGCTCTCAAGCAAAGAACCTATAGGAATACCTTCATCATCACCGAAATCATGCACCACCTAAATGACTGATTCTCCTCTTGTTTCCTTTCCAGACAGGCTCCCTCTTTTTGAGTGTTTACCATTTTCCACATAATGGGTGCTCCCAATGGGGGCAAGTGGCCCTTGGCAAGCAGGGGGAGATACAGAAGGACTCCCAGATTCCCAGATGTGCACCACGGCGGGGGGAGCTCGGGAAAGGCTCCCAGGAGAACAATGCTGGGAACAATGCCCCACGCTGGAGAGACCTCCCCTCCGGATGCACAGCTGAGCATTATGTCACTGGGCTTCTCAAACCGAGCACGAGGCACCGGGGGCCTCCTCTGTGCGAATGAAACAAGAAGCATGATTCATGGGCAGTAACAGGGCTTTCCATCGCGCGCCGCAGGCGGCCCTGAGCAGCGCGCCCCCATGTCCAGGGTGCCCCCTTCTAGGGAGGACCTTACCCTACTGCCCTGCTTGAGCTGTTTTGCTCTCAGAGCCTTAGGATTTCCTCAGGCAAATACGTGTTTTATCTCTGCATCTCTTGCGAATCTCTCAAAGATCTGCATAATTCTCTTTTCTTCCTTTACATATAGTCTTCTATCCTTTTACAGGGGAAAAAAAAAAAAAGAAAGAAAAAAAGAAGCTTTGCTCCAGAACCAAACTTGTGCCCGCTGCCACAGGACACCCAACCAGACAGCTTGCCAACTCCTGCTAAGTTACCAAGAGTGGGACTTACCAAAGCAATACTGAGCCTGCAGACACTTTGTCATGTCTGCTATGCCTCACAAGAATTTGATGAAGGTCTCCAAAATTAAGGGAAAACTAGAATAAACGCCCTTCTACCAAACTACTTCCCTAAACAAAAAYGGATTTTATTTCCACAAAGGGATCTGGGATCTCAACAGCTTAACTAAACTATAATCCTTCATCAGTACTTTGATGTCTGTAGTCTTTCTTAATTAAAATGCATGAAAAGATTCAGGTTAAACAATATACAGAGTCATACCCTGCCCCTGATTTTCTAAAGTAAATGCAGAAAGGGTGTGAATACCAAACTCTAAGCAGTCATTAAGTTTTACTCACTCGACAGTCCCGCTGCAGTGTTTTCATTAGTGCACTGTGAGTTTCAGAGTCAAAATACAATGCTTCATGCATGTCCTGCAAGAAATCCAAGTCTTTGAACGTAGGGTTGGACTTCTCCCTCTCTTTTCTTGATGCCCTCCGTTTGTACGTGGAGCCTTTCAAGTCATAGGTGAAATGCATTCTCAAGGCTCGTGGCAGAACATTGTTCATTACAACAATTCTGATATTAATGCCTCCTGATTGAACGCAGTACAGCCCATAAAATTTGGGTAGGAGAGTCCTTGGATTCTGGTTCAGATTCTAGAATAAAACACATATTATTAAATATGCCTATTTTAAATAAATTTCTGTGCTTAAGAAAGGGATTTGTACGCCAAAGTGTTTTAACAGCAAGAATACAGCTCATATTTTCCTATTCTACATGGTTTCTTTGATCAAATGCTTATTTGGGGTACTTCAGAAAGCTCCTTAACCACAGGGAAGAGACCATATCAAAGAGAAGTGAGAGGTGCCATGGTGCAATCCAAGTGCGAATCACAAAACTCGGGCCATTTTTCCAGCTTGAAGAGTAAATAGAGGTTCGCCAGCAAAAGCAATAGTTGGCTTCCACCATTTGCTTTTAGGAATGGAACTTCACTCCTGTACTTCAAAACACACTTTAAGCTCCTGTCATGATCATACTCCTCGGCATCCACTGTTCTGACAAATATTATTGTACATCCAACTCTTGTATACCGAAGTCTTGCATTTTTTTACCATGGACTTATATGTGACAATAAAAGAGCAGTAACTGCACTTTTGCCAGATTTCTCTTGCCTGTGACCCATAAGAGAGCAGATTGGGACCAGACTAGAAACACTGTTAAGAATTAGTTTTCWTATTTTGATTTGAATGCACTTCTCATTTCACCTATTGAAACTTCTCATTTCACCTACTGGAAGCAGCTTAGTTTAAAACGTTAATTCTCATTACCCTGGCTTGGATTCTGAAAAAAAGGCCCCTTGCCTCCACAAGGCTTTCCACTACAAGAGTCTGTGCCAAATGACCAGGTTGTCTCAATGTGAGTCTGAGATCATGACAGAACCTCATTGACCGTCAGAAGAGAACGGTGTAAAATAACCCAAATCCCACAACAGAGGAAAATGAGAAAAAAAAAAAAACACAGAAGATAGAGGAAAAGACAGAGAGATGAGAACAAAAAAAAAATCCTTGCTATGTCTTTCTGAACACAGAAATTCTGGTTTTGGCACAGAAAAGCAAGAAAGGGAAAACTTAATTTAAGTCTTACATAATTACTAAGTCACAACATACAGCTATAGGAGGAAAGTATTTCCATAAGATACAATCACAGTGATGATACTTTACATTTTTTCAACCTTTGCATATAGCCACAATGAGAATAACATTCAAAGCAAACCCACATAATGCTTACTTGGAATAATGGTCAGCTCAAACCTGCTAATCATAACAAGGAATCAAAAGAAACAGCACCTGCCCTTTTTTTCAATTATTCTTTTTGATGCTGCCAGTTCACAAAATCCCTTTAAATAAGCACCGAATCAAAGTTACATTAATATAATGAGTGAAATACTCCTCATTTTTAATGTAAGTAACTTTTCCAGTGTTTACTTAAGAGAGCACACCAAGAAATCAGGCCAATAGTAACAGGTCTAATATTCCAAAGTCGACTTAGACAAGTCTCTGTTCAAGTGATTACATCATTTGCTTTTGTTAAAGAAGAGAGTTTAGTTTATTTACTTTGGATCAATGGTCTTTTTCCCATCCTTTCTGATGACTGATGCACATTAAAGCAAGACAGTCTTTCTCCCCAAAAGCTCTACTTAAAAAATAGCTTCTGAATAAATTAAAAAGGATAGAAGTATTTTAATACATCTTTAATACATAAGAAATGGAGATTAGAAGTAGTCAGAAACAAAAGTGAAACTGACCGGTCTAGTTTCTTTGTCCACTCAGAGTGAAATGCAAAAGCATAGACAAACATAAAATGGAGAAAAAAAGGTGAATTAGAAATTTTAATAATTTTAATTACTAGTCTATTAGAAATAAAATTTGGTATCAAGTCAGAAGATGATATTCAGTTTCATCTGGAGTGCTAAAAAGTAATGGTTATTTTAAAATTTATGCTGGAGTTTTATTCTTTTTGATGGGTGCAGGATGCAAAGTAGCACAAACAGAAATCACTGTCAAAAGTATTACGAAAAATATGGATTAAGTCACTGAAAGATCATAGGACAACAAAGGAAGTCAAGTGTTCAAAAGCGAGATGTGAAATAGAAAAAAATACAGGTTATGATTTATGAAGTTACTTACCATATAATACCCCGGTAGGAGCTTCTGAAGAAACTCAGCCTCTTTGTGCTGAACTGTTTTGATGATGAACTCGTCATCACTAGTCACAAAAAAGAGGGACCCACTGGCGCCTGGATTGGACAACTCAATTAAAGGTTCACTGCAGATTGAATACTGGGAGAGAGAGAGAGAGAGAAAGGGGAATTTGTGGGAAACACAAATAGATGTTGTTCGACACAGAAGTTTAATGGAAAGAGCTGTGGGTGGAGGTGGGGAATTCGGAACCTGCTTCACCAGGGCTTTGACTGCAGCAGTTCCTACAGAGCAAAGCCGATTTGGCTTGAAACCTTTAAAACAACCACTTTGGTATAAKTCTGATATAGTTCTCTAATTAATTGTTGGCTTAAACCAGAAAAAAAACAAGTGAACAGAAAAAAACAGTTTTGGAGAACCACTGTTTTGCATAGTTAGACAAGCTCTCTTCCACAGACAGATAATAATATCAACCATCATGTTTAGGAGGAAAAAGACAACACTTAGTGCTCTTTACTGATAGAGCCAGGTCTCACACACTTACATACATTTGTTAAGCCTTCATTAATTTACACTTTGTTCTCCACTTGAACTAAATGGAAAAGAAATGCATTAAACCCAACAACATGGAAAARTCTGTTTCTATTAAATGCAAGAGCTTGATTAAAACATACTAACAGAAATCTATTGTTCATAACTTGTTTTCCTCTGTTTAATATCAACATCTTTCCACAACTGCAAATTTAGTGTACAGTCAAGTACACTAAAAGTTCAGTCTTTCAAAGAACAAAACTGCAATAGATCTGACCAACGAACAACATAAGCACCATGGAATTATTCTTAGCAGAACAGTATGTCTTCTGCTCTTCTTGCAACAGGAATAACGGTTTCAGAAACAAAATATCTGGATTATTGGGTCAGTGCCTGGGCTGAATTGAGCAATTCCACAAGAAAAAATCCTTTTATTTCTTGAAAGGGGCTTTTATTAATTTTAGCTGGGGTCTTGCCAGTGATTCTAGAGGGTGGTGATAGCAGAGAAAATTGATATAAGAAAACAGATCGAATACGCACTTTTGTGAGCACTTGAACTAATGAAGCATGTTTCTTAYGGACTCAAATCAGTGCCTTAATGTGTATTATTATACTGGTTCCAGCTGAGGCTTTTCCTACATTTGGAACTTTTAAAAGGCTTTAATATGATATAAAAGTTTTGTCTGTTTTTTTTCCTCATTTCTCCAGTTAGATCAGTTCTACTTGGTAAGAGACAGTTTTTCCATTTAAGCTTACAGCTTCAATTGATTAAAGGTAGATCATCATTAGTGGTCTGTAAAACAACAGGCCTTAACTGCAAATCAACATCTGTATTACAACCCCAGGGGTTTTTCTTGCCAAAATATGTAAAGCTTCATCAATAGTTTTCATTGYTGTAGGCATTTGAAACCAATTAGCTAGAGCATTCGAGCTCAATAAAATAGCATGAACAAGAGTTACTAATCTATACTGTGTTTCTGCCATTTTACAACTGAGTTCATTTCCGTAAAATAAAGTCTTTCAAAAAGGGCTGCAAAAAAAGAGCCCATCTAATTTTGGCTGGAGATTAAAAAAAAAAAAAATCCAAGCCCAAAGCAATTAAATATTTCTTGATTATAAAATGTTCCTGTGCAAAATGCCTGCCCTGTAAGATTTTTAGTGACTGTTTGATGCTATGAAGTGTTTGAGTGCGTTTACTTTCGTCACTGTGACCAGCCCTGCAACGCAGTAATGCTCAGCCTTCCCAGAAAAGGTGAGGCTGTCCCTGGGCTTAGTCAGTGCAAACAGCATAAACACCACACGCACTTGCTACAACTGTTCCTCCCTTTCCCTGTGTTCCCCTTGTCCTCAGTCTGGCTAATCAGTTGTCATATTTGTTACACGGGTGAGACTGTTATGGATACTGACTTATAGCTGAAATCACTTCATGACAGCCTGTGGTAGACCCAGATTCTACATAAATGAGAGGCACTAATTGGCCAGAATCCTCTCACACGATATTGGGAGCATACCTGTAATTAGT
The DNA here is from genome assembly GCF_003342845.1 of Nothoprocta perdicaria. Lineage (NCBI taxonomy): Eukaryota > Metazoa > Chordata > Aves > Tinamiformes > Tinamidae > Nothoprocta > Nothoprocta perdicaria. Next base: position 1,506,079 of record NW_020454849.1, read on the forward strand.
TATTTTGGTAATAACCAATAGGAAAAGAAGCTTCCAAACTAAAACTAGTTTTATTCTTGATCATCAGATCCCTCTGGTTACATACAGTWACCGGCTAAACGTAGCCAGTTGTGACCTGCCCTGCTTATAACATGTTGCCTATTTAGAGTCAGAAACAATAGAAATGGGTTCTAATTTCTTTGCAGAATAGGCATAACCCTAACAAAAGGCTGTATCAATTACAACAGTAACAAAGAGAAAAAAGAAATAAGCAAGAAAAAAAACCACACTGAAATTTCGGCTAGTATCTATTCAAGGAAATCCACTTTTGTGTATGCAAGTAGTTGAGCTCAGTTTTAAAACTGCTCAGCCCTCAGCTCTACAAGTGCAGCAGGCCTCCCTTTAACCTGGGGAAGAGGAAGCTGCCACAACTGGGGAAGATGCCTCCCAGACACGTCGCTTCAGACGCGTATCCCACCATGATTTAGAGAAAGCTCCACCCTGCTGTCTCACCAATAATGAAAAACATTCTCCTAAATTTCTCAATAGCTGCCCAAAGTACATGCGAAGTTGGAAGCAAAAAATATGCCCATCTATGGTGCTCATGTGCAGTTAGTGAACCTCACCTTCCTCCACCCTATAGATCTGCTACACTTTAGCCTATAGACCTGCTCCACTTTGGCTCTTTGGAGACAGCAGCTCCCTTTCCTTGTAATGGCATTGCTRTGTTACTGTGTTTAGCTGGGCAGAGGGGAAAAAGTCTGCAATGAGTTACCTTTACTGGGAGTTTCCTCAAGGATTAGTCATCTTGTACTGAATGACACAAATCCCTATCAATAGCAAACAAACTCTGTGTATAATCTTTTCTTTGCACTGCTGCAAATGCGTCTTAAAGTGGAACAGAAGCAGCATATCTCAAGTGCTTTTCTTCAGTAAGTCTAATTTTTTCAGCAGCTGACTACGTATCCCAAAATCTCTCTCTGTATCTACCCAGGTCCATAAAAGGAAACACAAAACCCAACATAAAGGCACCTTCACAAAACACCACCCCAAGAGCATTTTATTGCAAATAACACTGAATCATATTTTTTGAAATAGAAGTTTTGCTCTGAGTAACACTTCGTGGCTCAGAACAATTAAGTTAGAATACACATGTTCAGTAAAGGCAAAATCAGCTAAGTTTTCCTTGTTTTGCTTTTAGGCTCATTGCTCAAGAAGATTTTTTTTTTTTTTTTAAAAGAGCTTTTAATGTATCCCAAAACAACTGAAGTCAGTTAAGAATTATTTTTTTACTTTGTACTCATTCAAATTCTTCTATTTTTAAAGAAGCTTAATTATCATCAAAAATAGAAATATCTAAAAACACACTTAAAACATTATCAATAAGCTCATGAAGCACAAAATAGCTAAACTGTACTGGACTAAATCAGTATGGCTATTTATTTAGCACTAAGTTGCTAAATTGGACTGGGATTTTTGGGGGTGGACTTGATGAGATGAACTAGTAATCTAGAAAACAACTCAGCTGTCAGCTTCCACACTTCCTTCTAGATGCAGAAAAATGGGAGAAGTAAAATAGTGGATACTTTTCTCTGGTAGTACCCAATGTGGTTCTACCAAGTAAAGCCAACTCTTCTCCAACGTGCAAATTTTCCTTTCCTGTAAGAATGTAAGTATGTGGAGAAGAATCATGGTTTGGGTTAGGAGATCAAATAAAATACTTTGTAAATGCTTCTTTCCTAGGCCTGCCAACTCTTACCAAGACTGCAGGGCTAATGTTTGAATCGAGGGAATAAATAAAAAAAGAGAAAAAAAGGATAAAAAAAAAAAAAAGGACTCTGTTAGAACTGAAGCAGTGAAATTCACTGTTACTTAAAACTAGCAGAAAGAATGGCCTGAATAAGCAGTAACGTTCATGTTCATTTCACAGCTTAACAATTACAAAGTTTCATCAAATGCTGAAGATATTCATTAGCTATAAACCACTCTGCAGAAAGTCTGCTACCTCCTGGAACATCATTAAAGCATCTTTCCTTGCTGCTATGAAACTAGCATTTACATTCCAATTATTGGTAACTCAAAGGAAAAACGCAAGCGCTTACCAAGTAATCATCAGGCTTGATACCAAAAAGTTCTCTGAAATAGCGGAAGGCAAGAGGTGCATACGTCTTAAATCTGAAGTCAGGGTAATGATGAGCAGGGGTAAGATTGCTTCCTTCACTGAAAACACAAACAAGGCAGACCCAGTTATTACTGAGCAATTTGAAGCCACTTCCTTCTCCTAGCTAGTTTACTTTAAAGATGGTATGCTTTAAAGTGTTACGCTCTAAACTCAACTCCCGCCTCCTGAGAAAAGAGTCAGAAATTCAGACCTTGGCATTGCCTTTAATCAGTGCATGAGAAATGACTGCAAGGGGCAGAACACCTCCAGCAAATTCCCTTCTCCCTCCTTCAAGGACAGGACAAAATAAATGATTATTTTCACCACTCATATATCCACTTGGATAAAGGTTATGTTCCAACTAATGTTACAGCTTTTGACACTCTTTAAACATAAGCCCGTCTAATAACCTGCTGACACAGCAAAGGTCACCTTCCTGCTTCACGTGAGCTCCTGCAAGGATTGGGAAGTTAATCCAGCAAAACACGGCTTTACGCTGTTTTGGTGACTCGAGTGGGTTTGCAGGGCAGTCAGCCAGATAACAGAGCTAGTTCTGCCCCTTCTGCTGTGCCTCGTGGCCAGAGCCAGGGCAGGGGGGCAGGACCTCTCTCCTRGTGCCAGCAAGCCTCGACTGACTGCGCCTTTCCTAGGAAAATGCATCCCCTGCACTATCCTCCCTTGCAGGCTAAGCAAGGTATCTAGCCAGGTATCTGCACCAGCAAGGTATCCTCCTTGCCAGTACAGCCCAGGACTGGGAGGCACTGGGGGGCTTTGCAGACCCTAGACGTGGTTTTCTGACTCTCTGCCTGCCACCTTGCAGGTTTTACTCCTCCACAACGTTATCTTGTGTGCTCGGTGGGTTAAACAGAAACACAGGTTATTGACTCTCTGGGAATTCAGGAAAGTGATATGCAGGTATGCTCAAGAAACAGACGAAACAGCTGGACACCCTAGAAGACAGCCCATCTTTTAAGGGGGGCTCCTACAAGAATGTGGTCTCTTTAGCTCTTCTCCTTGTTTTATAAACTCTTTTGCTTGTGTTACTAGACTGCAGTTGTAAAGCACGAGTCGAAATGGTTGCTGAAGTAAAACCCTGGCAGGAAAATGCTGGCAGAAAAACAAATACATAAAAACTGCCTGTGGATATATTTATGCTGGAAATTAGAAGAAGGCTTTTGAGCACAGGAATAAAGTTCTAGCCTTAGATTTCAATACAAGTAAGAACAGCAGAAAGACAAAGTTTGCCCAGTCTGCTAACGCAGTGATATGAAGTTGAGTATAAAAAACACAGAAGAMCAGACACTGTGGCCAAACACAGCTCTTCAATACTACCTTACCCTGTTTAAGTTCTTCAGTCACACAATATGTACCTTTATACTTTGCAATAAGAATATCCAAAGAATGCCAAAAATCTAGGAAATCATATAAATACAAAAGCAGCATTCCAGAAAGACCAAACTAAGTCTGTGACTATATTTAAGAGCGTAATTCCTGAGCAATTAATGCTTGTCATATCAACTTATGACCTTCTGCTAGTACAAATTTGCTGGAAAAATTTCATCTCACCCACCAAGCTGCCACAGCGTTCACACCACTGCGGCCAAACAGAGCTGAATTGCTGCTCATCAGACAGTGGGAGCTGCAGAGAAAGATTTCTGAGCTACCATACACTTGATGCTCATGAACAGTAAATCAGAACCTAGTATCTGGCTGGAAATCATAAACCCAAGGATAATTTGGGCTGGCCAAAGACATATGCAGACACACTAGACTACTGTTTTTTTCCTGCATGCTATATATATATGGTCATCAGCTAATGGAACCTGCATAGTTCTAACGAACTCTTCTGCATRGTTTACAGAGCAAAGTATCACAACTCTGAGGGCATTAAAATCAGATCCACATGTATTTTGTGGCTCATTCTATTAAAAAAAAAAAAAAAGAAAAAGAAAAAAGATCAGTAGTTCCTTATGGTTAAGAYGATCTAATGCTTTTTCTTACACTGTCTTTTCAGTTGTTCAGAACATTGTCCATCTCATTTGATGTTAAATTTTGCATAGTTAAATGTGCAAGATACTGATTTTYGGGGCAGTATAAGGGCTGCATATCAGTTCCAGGTTGCATTCTTCAAACAGCTCAACAGCTAGGATAATGCATGTATATCCCTACTGTGAACTTGATCCCATAAATGTAAACACGTTTAATTGCAGTAAAATGCAGACAAGAAGAGAACRGAGCATTCTCTGCTGAAGCATCACATCATTGTAAGGGAAGACTCATCACCTAAACTGTATTAAAAAAACAAAACCCACACAATCTTCCTTTCAGGTCCTACACACCTTTATAAATCTGCCTCTTCCAGTCATAACTCAACAGCCTCTTTAGTGAAAGTGTGATGGTGAATACATCACACATCCCGAGCAGAGCAGAGCATGTACCATTGTGGAAACTTCTCTCGGCTTGAGACAAAGATTGGAGCCTTTCTGTGCTAACAACAACGGCCCAAGCTATTTCTGAAATGTGTGAAAATGAAAAATCGACCAACAGAGAAATAAATTGTTGTGAATAGCTCTGCAGGTGGCCTTTAATCCTTAATGAAGGAAAACTTATCAGAGGATAATTGAAAAAGAGAGAAATTATTTTGGGCTGATGTCCAGAGGGAAAACAATTTCTTGTACTTAGAGCAAATGAGCTTGCTTTGCTAGAGCTCTGGTAGCCAATTTCACTATGCATGCAAGTTCCCTTAATCTTTGTAATATGGTTTTTAAGAGTCTTCTTTTACCAAGGGTCTGCAAAGCTTATCATCACACCCTGCTGTTTCTATTAATTATATAGATTACTTTCAGCTTACAGGATCAAAATAGTAAGCTCTTCGCTGATGCCAGAGSCAAGCTTGACACAAATTTAAGATTCCTTGGTTACTTCCCTGGAAAAAGTCACCGAGTGTTTTGCTGATATTTTTAACAGGAAAAACACATGTCAATAAGTCATTTTCTACAGCAAAGGAACCCCTTCAAATTCCCTGTGGCTGGACATGCCCTAGCTCTCACTGTACAGAAGAGCAGCTTCCTCTGAGCAGACCCTGGGTGTAAATAAACCTCAGTCTTGTTTGGGCAAGAAGTGTGTCCTGGAGCTTTCGCAAAACCACTTTCGGTAGCCGAGGATGCCACACACACTGTTCTGGCAAAAGCGTCATCAACATAGCAACAGTAACACTAATTAGGGGTTGCAAGTCTAAGATAAGAAAATTCATACATCTTCTCTTAAAAATAGCACATATAGTTCTCCATCCACATGCTTTCAAGAGGATGGATATTCTGCTTTCTCCTCACTCCTTCTTGGGACATTTTACAAAGACAGACAGTTCGCTCTGTTTGGATTGAAGTACATGTGCAAACCACTCTGGATAACTTCTAACCATGCCTAACAAGGGAGTTTCCTGAGAAAGACTACATCTTTGCATGCTATTGGGAAAAATACCTGCCATTTGTTGAAGAAAAGCTTAATCTTCTGCAAAACTGAGCTTTGGACAGATGAGAGAAGTGTAGTCTATAAAGAAAGGAGGCCACCTCATAAAATGTCCTCTCAGTTTACAGCATAAGTCTAAGCAGAAAAACAACTGACTTTTACTGTTAGCTTTGACTCCTGTGACCTTCAGTAAACCAAATCTCCTTATACGAGGTATGAAAAATAATTTAGGCTTTGGAAAGATTATGAAGGAAACAATAATAATCTTAGCTGTAGACTACACAAAAGCAACAGATTGTTAGGTAGTACAGAAAAGATTAATCTTATCATGTGAGTTTGTTTTTAAATACTTAAAATATTTTTTTAAGCCAAAAGCACCTAAACTCAGCATCTTCACACGGCCTTCCACTAAATGCCGAGGAATGGTTTGTAGTGCAAGTGGTGCAATACCAAGCTAAACATGAGCCCATGTAACTACATTTGCAAAGGCTAATCCCAGGCCTTGTGGAAGCACTGCTCAGACAGGCTCTTGGCAGCCTTGCTCTGGTGGCCTCACGCTGGGGAGATACCCGGCCTATCTGCAGAGGCAGGGCAGGCTGGCTGCACCCGCTGGGAGGGAGCCTTCCCCGCACAGACACSTTATCAGGAGCAGCTGAAACCTGCTGCTGACCAAGGAAACTGCCACATCGCTGTCTTGGGATCGTGTGTTGTTGACCCTCAGATGCAAGGTAAGAAGAGCGAAGAGGGAGAACAGAAGGAGGAGGAGTATCTTGGTTCCCTCATGTGGAACCTACTCTCTGTTTAATCTATGTGGAACCTACTCTCTTTTTAATCTTCTGAAAAGCAAAACACCCAAAAGCAAATGCTGTTGAAGAGTATTCAACCTGAGTTTCATTATTCTTGGAAAATGCTGCTCATCTACAATGCATTAAAACATGTTTAAACACCACAAATCATATGTGTTGAATACATAAGCAGACTAGTGCTGACGTAGTTCCGTAAGTAATATGTAGATGTAGTTCTGTAATATATAAAAGCAGCAGTTTCACGTACTGCTTTTGTATATTCATCTCCTACACATTATTTCAGTTAGGCAATTTTCTGCTTAACTACCTACATACTTACTATGAAGTAGATATCATGGCTATCTGTACAAATAGCTGTTATTTTCCCTTGTGGGATAAAATACAGAAGTAATATCTTTTATTTCTCACTGAATATTGTTCTGCACACTCTGCTGCTGTATGTTGTGCTAAGAAGTCCCATGTAAAGGCAGCGTTGAAATAAAGTTACATATAATAAATATCTTCAAAACAAATCTTGACAGTCATATTAATAATAACTGAATACACAGGCATTTTTATTTATGCTCTTGTTAATTGTTAATGATTTAAGAAGAAACTGGGTATGCCATTAACGCAGGGATCTCCGAACATTTTAAGAATAGGTAAGTATGTCTATATATACAAGTATCCAGGTAACCCTGATTTACCAAGAATTTGATACTTGTCAGAGTGGCAAAGATCAGTAGTCCATAACAAGTCTTTGCTTTTGTTGCCACAACTATTTCCTTTCAAATACTGTTTGTTTAGCAAATAGAAACAACTTTGTTCCATTGGAGCTGTCACTTTACTCACTAGCCTCAAGAAGCGTGTCATGAACTTGGGTCATCCTACACTAAAAAAATAAAAATAAAGAACAGTGCTTGATCCAAGATTTCACCTTCTTAGCTGTCTTGCAAAATTGCAACTGGAAACAAACGCAGTGACACAAAGCACAGCATAAGTAAATTTTAGTGTGAACAGCTGAGTTTCATTCATACACAGCATTCAGAATACTGCATATATTTTTAATACAGCAACTAGTACTAGTCCATAGTAACCCACTGCACAGGTTTGGTGCAAAGACAAGGGCAAGGGTCAGTTTTTCCTGTTTTTCTAGATCATTCCTCAAAAACATACTGCATAACAATACACTCTTGTCTTAAATGTAGGCTAAGACCCAGATCGCTTAAAATACATCCAACCTTATAATTTTCTCAGTAGCTTTGCCTACTCATTTGGGCTTTTATCCAAATGCTATCTTAAGACAACATTAGGCTTTCGACATTAAACAGCAGAAAGCACTGAATGATCATTCATTAGCAAAAACCTCAAAAGAAAACAATTTGCACTTGACTTGTTCATTTTTTTTACAGACGACGGTAGCAGCAGGCTGCCTATAGGTGAACAGCTTCCAACAGGCTTACCAGCTTAATTAGAAACCCCAGAAAACTTTGTTAATACCCAGGGTCAAGGCCCCAGATGGAAGCCCATTAGCAGGGGAAGTGCACAGGACTGCTCAGAGCGTTCTGCGGGGARGCCAGGCTCGCTGCAGCGCGTGGCAGAAGCCTCTGATCCAGAAAGCACAAAGGGAGGAAGGTGGAAAACACACCGTCCTGCCCCAAACGGTCCCTAGCTCCAAACCCACACCAGATAAAGCACTAATGCACCCACAAACAAGCAACGTGGGGGCAAAACGGGCTCCCAAGAAGCGGAACCAGAAGACAGGGTATTTGTAGCAGTTTCCCACTGTTCAAATGGTTTGGTGCTGTGTGCCCCRTATCATCAAAATCAGCAGATTTTGGGTCAGGGTAGACTCTGCTTTTTTCTCTCCCTTCTAGGAGGGCACATTGGCATGCTGCCCCTGAGACACTACCTGGGCTCCAGCTCTACGAGGGCTCTTTCACAGGGACCCCTCGCAACAGCCAAGTTAGCTCCCAAAGGCAGGTTGTTATTAATGCCTCCTGGGCTGTCCCATGAGGCCAGAGAGAAGGGGGTGCTGCAGCACGAAGCAGAAAATAAAGGCACATTCCCAACCTATCCCTCGCCAGGGCGCACAAGTGAAAGCAAGCAGCTTTGCAATTCAAACCCACTGTGCAGGGATACAGGTGTTTTATTGAAAGTCGCTTTAAAGCAAGCAGCTAAACTAATCTCGGCTAAACGCTGATCTAATTCAATCCCATTACAAACTAACCCTGGCTATACTTAACGTGCAATCTGTAGAGGTATTCCTGAATAGCAACAGAAACCCACCAAAATAAGCTGGCCAATTATGTTCAGCTTCAAACAATTTCTTCCACTGCCAATGTCTCCTGCTCCTTCATGAACTCTGAGCACTGCTGAAAGTATTTTGCTATGGTTACCAAAGCAGAGGTACAGTCAGGACCTGKACCTGGACCTGTAAGGTACAGGCTTACCTCAGGGTCTGAGAGATGGGCAGAGGATATTTCTTTTCAGTTCCCAATTATATTTATAAAACATTGTTTATTATTTTCCCTCCCTAAAAGACTTATTTTTYCAGAGTGCAAGCTGCTGCTTCACTGCATTTTTACTAGCTCAGGTCCACTTTGTAAGTGCCATTGAAGCAGTTTATAAGCATGAGCAACAGCTGATGCTGCTGTTGAAACAGCAGACATGGTTATGGGCCTGCAAAGGAACCTTCCTCTCACCTCACTGCCCCATCACCCTGGACCTGGAGGTGCCAAGGGGGCAGCACAGAACACACAGCAGTATGGTAGAGCGGGGCAGCTCGAAAAGGGCCCAAACTGCCCTAAACTGGCCACAGAAAGTGGAGCTTTACTTAATAGCTGGCTTGGGGTTGCAGCTAAATCATGTATACTGAAAGCTTATGAAAAAATGCTGTTTCTTGCTGGACAAGTGAGTACACGCTGCAGCACAAGGCCGTGGTGTGAACAGATCACACACCACCACTTGCTTCTGGGTGATCATCACCTCCCCGCTGGCCGTATTGGCTCCAGGATCTGCAGGTGAAGCTGTTCAGCTAATTTCCTTCAACCAGAGCAGTCAAGGAGGGGAAAGGCTTTTTCTCTAAACTSGATGCTAGCTTTAAAGCTCAGCTGCATCTGGAAAGGACACACAACTTTGAGTTTTAGTTTTGTCCCCAGCAAAGGTAATGAAGCTCCTGCAGTATAACTCAGGGTATCCCATACAACAGTGTCAGGGAAGATTCACTGTACCAACACCATTAGTCTGCAGTAAAGCAGCCTAATGTGCAATTCTAAATTAGTACTACCATGCTAATCATTCCATTTGGATTGATATCATTTTAGTCCGATGAACATGCCTTTTGCATCCAGACAGGAGTAGGATTTTGAAATTTCTATACACTGGTGTAAATGTGTGCTTGGCTTTTAGGAGACTGAGAGGGCTGGCCAGCCCCGAGTTGCCCAGCAGATGTTATCAGCAAGTGCTCTCTGTAGATGGGATCTTTATTACAGTCAGGATGAGTCACTTTATTAGGAGCTCTTGCTTACTAGATAGCTACACAAGACATTACATCAGATCATTTGCAGCTCTGGCCATTACTTGAATCATTTTCCGTGCTTTGTTTTGAGAAACTGTCCAGAMAGGTACATCTAAAGCTTTTATTATAAATTACACATTAATATGAACAGGASATTCCTTTTGCTGATGTTTTTTCTAAGCCAGAAGGGATCTGTCTCAGTTCTCCCGTAACTTCAATACCAAACAGGGAAGTTTTATTTCTAATTGAACATGCACATCAGTTTTAGGAGAGATGACATGCAATGTTACAGACTACAAACTCTTATTAGTTCCTCTACAAATTAGTTTTAAAAATACAGACGTTAGGTGTTTTTCTGAAAGAATGCTACTAGTTAATATAGCTGCAGTATGTATGTTTCATTTAGTTTCAAGAAAAACAGAAGTTTCTAGCCCAGCCAAAGCATTAGGGAAGCAGGCACAGCTACCTGTCATTTTTATACTTCTTCAAAAACAGTGACTTTCTTCATTTTCCATAATAATTACAGCTTAGTTCCAGGATATATAAATGTTGCATTTTCTCAGTTGCAATTTTCATTTTTTAAACCAAATATTGAGATTAAAGTGTCTGAAAACCTATGCGCTTCATTAACAATTCTGTATTTACTTAAACTCCAACAGAAAGACTACAGAAATTGTGTATATGCCTATTCCTTTCAATTGTAAAAACTGCTTACGTCAATTTAACCATCACAATTATTTTYCTTCTCTAGCTGGAATAAGCCTCAAAGTTGCTATCTGCATTTTCAAAGATAATATGAATACAAGATAATTTCTGCTAGAAKAAGCTTACTCTAATCCAATTTTGTCAGAATGGGAAAAAAAATCTTCTGTAAACTATTGAATTCTGCTTCCATTATGAAATTCTTTTAGAAAATAAATTGAATTGGCTTGTCCTTACCTTGGTAGAAAGACACTTTCCACTACATAGAAGTCTTGCATAAGGACATCTCTGTCTGGTTTTGATGTAAGGTTTCCTACAGTATATCCAATTCCCAGCTGGATAGCACCTTTAATAGCTGAGGATGCAGTCTGCACAGAAAATAAGAATTTAAGCATCAGTTTGCTATAAACAGATTTCTCTTCATTATCAGCAACATTTTATAGGAAACGCTTAATCATTTCCATAAAAACAAATTCTAGGTTATCTTTTTGGACTTGGAGAACAGAAGAAACATTTAACAAAGATGACTGCTTTTCAGACAAATAATTTGAGGAAATAGTATAATATAGAAATATCTAAAAAATAAAGAAATCAACTTTCTTATTGTACAAACTGAGGCATTTTAAATTGCCCAAACAGTTCAGATATCAGATTCTAGCTTAGACACTTGGAATTTAACTGAAGCACATAAACTGAATCCATCTCTGAACTGGATTAAAATGGTAGGATCAGGTCAAAATGAGAAATTACTCATGAAATGAATTTGTAAGAAGAGATGGAATTGGAAAACAGACCATGGGAAAGGAGAAAGAATGCTAATAGTAGAAGGAGCACACTCCCCTAGCATTACTTTGAAGACACAATTTTGGTGTCTCTTTTCATATTTCACTTTTCACCTATCCAACAAACAATAGAGGAAATGAAATGAAGAGCATCCAAAGCTCCACAGCTAGAGTTACAGRAGCACTCGAACAAAAAATATTTCTTAAGTATTAACTAGGAATTATATAAGAGCAGGTTCAAGCATCCCCATCACTTATTTTAGTTCTCAGAACAGCATATGCTATAGTGACTGCTTATTTTTAGAAAAGACAGAGATATGTGACTCTTAAATAATTAAGACTGCACAACCAGCACCACTTGCATAACAGTTCAGAAGAGGTGATTTGGGGGGAACAAACAACACAGTCATTCTTAGAGTGCTACTTTGATTATTAAAAAGGTTTGGCTCGTATGGTAAAAAGATTCCAATTTTTCTTTTCTTGAAAGGCTTCTATTCATGAATGATTAATGCCCAACAAAAGCAGTAATTATGCAACTTCGATCAAACCAATACACAGACAAATAGAGCTTGTTCAAAGCTGGACACACACCTTGCTCGTTGCGAGAGAGGGTAAGGACTGAAAGAAACCAGCACATTTTTATAAATTATAGATTTATTTTTAAATTATAAATTTTTATAGATTTATAAATTATAAATACAGTATTTGCCTTTGATTACTGACAGAGGACAAGACAAGCAAGAAAATGGTAGGTGAACTGGTAAAGTGATTCCAAAAGAACAACTCTGCATCACTTTCCAGGCAGGTGATTTCAGTAGGTTTTCTACAAATCCAAAAGAGTATGTACAGCTTTTAGAGGGCAGGAGGCAAGACTTTCTAGTAGTATGGTAGGGATCTTACCTAGAAGATTTTGCTAATTTCCACTGCTATTCAGGAATATGCAAGCAAAACATCATTAGCAATCACTCAGAATTTCTGTAGCAATCACAGCATGGTTTTAACAAAAGCAATGTTACGAAACCGTTCAGGATATTGTACATCTTTTTTAAAACAAACTGACAGCAGGCCCAGCATGCTGCAGGCAATTGCTGACCCCAAGCCCATTGTTTGTGGATCCTATTCTGAGCTAACCTTCTCCTCAAAGGGTAGTTACCCAACACTCTTTTAGCAAGAGGCAAGTTTTTATTTTCACTGAGCTTAAGTGAGAACAAAACAAACCCTGGAATCTCTCAGTGCAAACACTTGTTTATTGTATTTTACTTTATTATTTTGTGATTGCAAACAGAATCCAAGGAGAAGACAAAACAGCTACCGCTCAAGCCTGAGGGAAATGATGTTCTTGATTCATTCATTTTACTACTACAAAAATATATTCCTTAGAATTCAGTGTCTCCAAATGTTAGTGGAAAAATTCCACTTCCCTCTACATTTTTTTCTTGTTCAGGCACCTCTCTTACTGCATGCCCAGGTTGAAAAGTCTACTTTCAAAGCTAAACCCATTACATCTTTCAATTCCACTTCAACACACTATTGCCGTAGAGCAAGCAATAAAGTTTAGCAACCTTTTGTGCCAAGATTTCTCCCTTTTAGGGACAGAAATCTTTTTTTTCTTTACATTAATCACACACAGAGGTTCAGAAAGAGCCCCTGGACCTATCTATCAAATCATAACCACACAGTGACTCTAGGACCATTTAACCCAGTATCAACACCTTCTGAAGCTCTAAGAAAAGAATGGATGAGAAAAAGCAACAGGATTAACAACATTAGTTCATGTGTTTTGTACTGAGGGTTTTTTAAAGCAAACTGCATTCTGAAAGCAGCAATATTTACTACAGAGAATGGCACAATAGCAGAAAGCTCTGTCCCCCTTTTCCTGATTAGGGTATTGCTATTTACTGCACAAAGGCACTGGTGGGTTTTGTACAGCTAATAAGGACAGAACCCCATAAAACTCTTGTCAGTCTGCTTTCAGATGAGGCTTCTTCTTTCAGTAGCTCAAGTATTGCAGGCCCAAAAGCATCAGCCCAGTACTACCACGCTGCTGGCTCTTCCAGCAACAGCATATACCTGCCACAGAGCTGACACACCTGGGAGTTTTCAGCAGGGTTAATTCCCCAATTCAGTCCATGAGGTTTGTACTAACTGACGGCAAAAACTGCATCCTCATAAAGTGAATATTYGTGAGTTTCTAGTTGTGCCTTTTCTGGCTGCAGGTAGGCAATAGCAATCTGAACTGGTGGAAAGCCCATCTACTCTAACCTCAAGGGTAGTTATTTTCAGAACATAACTTGATGGATGATGAATTCATGGGGGATCAGTGCTTTGTGTCACCCAGCCACATGCATTCTTGGTTTGACAGAAGGACCCCTGGATYTGCCCTCCAAGCCACAACCAGAATCAGCTTCTCCTGTCCCGGGRTTTCAACAGAAATTACTCCAGAAGGGGTAATTAAGACTGTCACTAACCTCCCAACCCATATTAAACTGCACCTTATGTAGATTCTGAGGAGAAAAGATAAAACTGTAACTATATTGGTAAGTATAACATAAATTACAGCTCCTGCAGGCACAAGCACTGAGGCACTCCCATATCCCATAATTCTGCTCAAACTTCCTCCATGTGTTTTCCCAGGGAGTCAATATTTCAAGGCAGGCTGGAACACTTCCACTTGCATGAGTGGCCCATTTAATGGGCACAGAGCAGCACTGGGGCAAGAGCTGCATCCCACTGAAATGTGGACTGGGAATAAAGTGTTCCAGCAAATCGTAAAAACAGTGACAACAGTAGGATATACTGTGATCCCTTTGTTATTTCCCCCTCAAGCTATAACATTCCTTCACTGCAATCCATTATTTTAAGTTCTTCTTTGGGCACTTGTAGCGTGCCCAAATATCTTATTCTAGTCCTAAGTCTGCCTGTTTCCTGTATCTTACTCCAGGCTGAAATCTTGTAACTAAGTGATGTGCAATCTATGTCACAGTAGCACAATAAATTGGAACCTAATACCCAATTTGAGAGGACTTAAATTTTCATATAATCCCATGAATGTAATAAGTAAGGTTTTAACATTTATAAATTAGTTCCATAATTCTTCTTTCACATGTTTCTATCAGAAAGGTGTTAAGCAGACACAAGGTATTGTGAAGGCAGTTTGAATTCAGCCAACAAATCCAATTGAGATAATGCTGCTTAACAACTGTGCAAGTTCATTATACGGTTATGAAAAGGAACTGGATCTTAGCAAAAGGACRGTCCTTAACGAAAGTGGAGAAAAACAGGGATGGCAAAATGTAGTTACTATAGTTACCAGAAAGCACATTATGTTGCCAAATAATTATTTCCATTAGAGTGTGAAGGTCACTGCCACTCGCTTGTAAACGGCTGGAAAACCTAACTAAGCACTGATTTGATGGTAACGGACTGGCTCTGGACACACAATACCCAATAAACCAAATAGGCTTRCTGTTTTAAACAAGCTTTCTTGCACGTTCCACATTTTTATGAGACTGATAGAAACAATTCCTTTTGAAACAAACCATAAACAAAGAGTAACAGTGTCAAATAGGCTTCTTTTATTTCTGTTCTATATGTCCTATACAATTTCCATTTACTCTCATTCACACAGTTATTTTCCCACTCCTACCTCTCAATTGCTTTTTGCTGAAGTTTTATGTATTGCTCAAAAGCAACTCCTGGAAAATTCAACCCTATGTTCCTGCCTCCTTTAAAGGTAGCCAACCTAGAGAGCACATAGCTGAAACTAGCTACATGACAGCATGGGTGCAAACTTTGCCCTTGTTTATCTGTCCTCCCTGTTTATCACTCATTTTATTGTAACTGGAACTTAGCGTGTAAACTTTCTAGGGCAAAGAGAGCAACTCTTCCAGCAAACACCTGGCTTATTGCAAGTGTTGTAAAGCAATGAAAAGAAAAAAAAAATCCTGGGCTCCGAAACTCCACTTCATTATCAGTCTATGAATTGCAGATAATATTTGCTTTCCRGCACCCTCTGAACTACTGTCATACAAACAAAGATCAGTAAACAGTCCAGGTTTGAAATCCACCTAATGAAGAGGCTGGGATGGCTTACTTATCCTAAGTGTGTGTAAGCAGTGGGGAGCAGAAAGGATCTGAGGAGGAACCATCCCTGATGAATGTCATCCTGCAGCCCATGCTCACTGCAAAGCGTCTGCAGATCCTTCACCTCTCTGCTGCTTAATCAAGGAACTGGCCATCTGCTTCACAGCTCTCCTATGCGACAAAAACTTGGTCAGATCCCACAGCTTGAACAAACTATGATTCTTTAACATTAACTGTATGAATGCACTGGCAGGAATAAGAGTGTAAGTGTGTTAAGTTAACCTGAAACCACAGGGATTAGTGTAAAGAGCTTCTGTTAACTCGTATTACCCAGCCTGAGGTTGGCAGTGTGGGAAGAATTCTTGAAGAAAAGTTTTCCTTGACTCATGATTTTAAATTTAGATGCATAGTACAGACCTCAATTTTCAATTCACGTGATCTTCAGGTCACTGGCAATGACAATTTAGAAGCGGACCTGTGCAAATAACTTGTATATAGCAGCCTTCCCACAGGCAGAATACTAACTTAATTTAAAACATGAAATCCACAGGGATTTAATCAAAAACAATTCAGGTTACATGGATTAGGATTGATTAGACTCACATTCCTGTCCTAGGAATTTTCTATTACAAGCAAACACTTGTTCTTCAGTTACACCAGTTATCGTATGTACCAGGAATCTACACACACTACCACTCCCATGCAAACACAGTTTATCTTTTCCAGACTCCTGAAAAGAAACTAAGCCTCTATAAATTTTGTAAATCCATAAGCCAAACCACCTGAGGAAAGTGCCTGCTGAAAAACACTATTTCCTCTTCAAAACACTATTTCCTCTTGCAGCTACATTTAAAGGGAGCTCTCTGAATAGTAAGTAGTTACAGACAGATGCATGACGTACGTGCAGCTCTTGCCTAGTTTGTTTTTTTTTGTTGTTGTTCATTCATTTTGGTAACAGTCCCATTGAGATAGCACCTGCATGAGTTTCAGTTAAAGCCACTTGTGGAGGTGGCTTCCCCACCTCAGTGCACTCTCTGCAGCTGATTCGCTCCAGGCACTAGTTTCCTATACCAAATTAAATAGACATGGAGATAAATACAGAGCTCCTAGGACAGCCCAGTGGTGGAATCAGTCTTCCTGTTCTGCACCGTGGTACCGTGGGCTGCTCCAGCTGCAGTTTGCCGGTGCTACCCCTGCATTTCACAGAACCTCTCAGCTGGGCACTGGTCCCATGGCTGCAGAGCGCGTGCCATGGGGCTCGACCTCTGCAAGCAGTGCAGGATGCTCAGGAGCAAATGGTAATTTCTAAGCTGCTCCCTCCCACAGAAGGGAGTTACTCAGTGCTGCTAGTCTGCTATTCAAGCAGAAGTCCTGACCTCCAGAAGAAAAGGCTATCCCAACATTTTTTGTCATAATAAGGCAGTCTATTACTCAAAAATAGCACCAAAAAGAAGTGTGTCTGTCTCACCAGGGTATTGCAATTAGGGGAATGTCATAGATAGAGAAAAGTAAGGATCAGCAGCAGAGGTGGTGAGGTAGCAGCAGCAGAGGTTAAAGTTCAACAGAAATACCCAGGTACATCTGCTCTTACAGGGAGTTATTTGCTCTACAGGTCTAGGCCATTCCTTGGGCTGCTCTTTTCCACTGCATCCTGGGGTCATGCTTGACCACAAGCTAATGCAGCATTACATGTTGSTCTACAGTGTTGCCTGTGCTGTTAGACATTATCAACAGCACTTTATTAGAACATGAAGAGTGGATTATATGCTTTTCCAGTTTTGGTTTGCTTTGGTGTGCTGGTATGCTTGGGTTTTTGGATCTCTCTGTCTCTGAAAAGCAAACTGATTTCTGTAAGTTTGGCAGTAGCCATTGCTCCAAGTAAAACTGTAAGAGCCAATAACTTCAGTGTCACTGAAAGTTTGCCATTGAAAGCAGGTCCCAGTGGAGCACAAACTCCAACAGGGAGATTTCTAAATCTGTGAGATTAAGCATCCTTCTTGCAGATATTAGACCCAGGGGAAAAGCCAACACAGTGATGTAGCAGTACTGCCCATAAACGTTTACATTTAGCAGCAGGTATCTCATTTCCCCTATCCAGGTAAGTTCCATTTGCTGCAGGGCAAAGTGACTCACACAACATGCAATTTTGAGTAGGTTATGTAAAGCACTCGTTGTATGCTAAGCAGAATCACCGTAGGCTATCTAAGAAAGCAACACAGCCTAATTGCATATATACACGGCTGCCTTCAATCTACAAGCAAAGATCTTGATAATCCAGCATCAGATTTCCTCAACACAACCACAACGTGTATCTGCCTTGTTTTCTGGTGTGATTCTCTTCTACTTGCTTAATGTGGCCTGCAGACTTGTCTGTGCCTCAGGCTTGCCACCATCCTGGTATTAATTGCCAGGATCCTCCTTAAGTTTGGCTTACCAGTAGGCAGAACTAGGATTACAATGCAGTCTGAGGACATCACAGTGCAAAATTCGCATATACTAATTGAAGTCAGGAGCAACTATAATGATTCTCATTAAAAAAAGGCTGCAAAATATTGGCTGGATATTAAATGAAGTGGCTATTGTACCCTCAAGATTCAACAGGGACAAGATTGTGATGGATATTCAAGTCAGTCTTGTGACTCCTTTTGTTGCCCTTTGGTCCTTTGCTTAGGATTTCAAACATGAAATGGAGCAAGAACCTGGAGCCTCTCTGTTTTCCTTATTTCTTTGGGGAAAAAACAATAACAAAAACAACCATCCTCAAAAGCTGGCCACAGTTTGCAGGAGTTCAGATCTCTTTGATATTCCTTATACCTAGATATATAGCAATGGAGCATTTTATAAAATTCTGGCTCTATTAGCCAAAATTTTTGATTAGATTTTTGATTGAAAATTTTCAGATGGTATCCACACTCCTTGGAAATTCAGAAACTTCATGAAATTTATAGATATTAAGAGAAATAGCTGGGGTCAGATATTAAAATGCTTGTAGTGAATGACTGCTCTGAAGAGTCCTATAGACTCACCCTCAAAAACACCATTTTAGAGTGAAAATATTCAAGGAAAAGCTTTTGTTTACTAATGTAAAAATGTCACAGAAAGTTGTATTCCAACACTTCTCAAGGACACTTGTGTCAGATTGCAGTGGCAAGAAAAAAAAATAACAAAATATTACAGTTAAATTGATAAAAATGATTCAATACAGAAAATGTGCCATTGCCCTGGTTTAGCTATGCATTTCAAAAAGTGTACAGTATCTGAGGATGTTCTAGGAATGCTTGCATAAGGCATCTCACAAACTTTTTGCAATCCAAGATATTTTCTTGTAGCTTCCAAGCATTCAACATTTAAGCAAGTGGCAAGTCTGATTTTCCCCTGCCATGAAATTGGACCAAAACATGAATATTGAAAAAAATTATTCATAGAACAAAAACATAAAGAAAATACTTGAAAAAATAAGTCCAGGAATGTAACTAATAGACTTATAGAAAACTTACTATTCCAGGAAGTCCTACCCTGGATGAAGTTTGAGATAGTCCTGTGAAGAAAAGCTCCTTTCTACTTGTCTACATAAATTCAATGTTTGTTTGGCATATACTACTGCTAACACAGAACAAAAATACCATAGGTCTGAGGAAAAATGTTTCCATTGCAAACAAAATTCCTTTTCCTGCATGATGCACAGGTAAGTTGTGATCCCTCTGCTAGCTCTGTCAAGGCCAAACTATGTCGTAAAGAATTACAGCTGGCCAAAGTACAATGGAGCATACACACAGAAAGGACGTCTGGAAGGAAACCACATCTTGAGGAGCACACATTTTCAGCAGCAACCTTACAAATCCCTCTTCTTGACACACAGCTGCAAATTAACTTATCCTCACTAGCCAGTCTCCAGAGATGAGGGGCACTAGATGAGAATATCACTTTCAGTAGAGCACACTTCAACTGTTCAAATAGAAAGAATGCAAAGCACAGAATTAGAAAATGAGGAAGAAACAACAGAAAATGGAGTGGATTGAGGTCTTTGCCTCTCCCTCATCTTTCTGCTGTTGAATCTAGCAGAATGGTACTCAATTGCTGCAAGTGCACAGCCTGCCCCTTGCACCTCAACTATGCCAGCTCAGCTGCCACTCAAAGATATGCCTGCAGCGTCTGCTCCAGGGTCCTCAGAAATGAGCAGGAGGAAAGATCCAGGAGAGAAAAAATGTGAAGTTTTCCTGCATGCCTCAGCGGAAGAATGTCTTTCCTCAAACAGCCATCAGAAATCATTTGTTCTCTGATGAAAATGGGTCTCAGCAAACCATTATTTATCTCTATGTCAATGGGACAGATTGCATTGCACTAAGGTAAGCAGTTTTGTTTACACTCCATAAAACAACCTTTTTCTCTGGTGAAAATACTTGTTTTTCATACTTACATAAAGTAGATCTAAACAACAGTATTGAGTAATKCAACTATTTCTGTAATATTCCTCCAGGTTTCCCTTAATGTTCACCGTTCTTAATAAGGGATATTTACATTTTCAGATCAAGCAACTACAGCATATTATTTAACATACACTGATTATTTCTGACACATGAAATCTGTAAGATCTGACACATGGAAAATGCTTATAAAGCCAGGACATTTATATCTCTTCATTTTGCCTTATGGTTCGTCGGATCTTACATCACATAAATATTTTCCACGCATCACTTTCYCCTTTTGCATGTACTTTATACATATGACTAATACTGAACAAACATAACCYCTACAAGATGACTGGACAAAGCATATAATCAGGCAAAATGCAAAATTCTTTGAGACACAAGCTATTATTTTGTTTTCAAATCAGAATTTGAGGAATGTCTTGGTATTTTTTCCTCAGGCATGAGGAAAAGTACCCTTCAGCAGGTCACTACCTGTGCCTTACTTATCCTAGAAATTTTATTTCATTTTGGCATTATAGACATTCCAGCAAGCACCTGAATATCATACAATTCTTGACACAAAGCTACTTCAGACTCCTAGTTGGGAAGCTCCTTTGCAGATGCTGAGACGAAAAGGCTAAAGAGGCCCCCCCTTTGGGGGACCTGCTCTCTGAGAAAAGGAAGAGCCCTGCTGCAACATGAACAGCACAAGYTTCTTCATCTTTATTTTGCATAAAGAAGAAAGAGAAGCAAGCCCTCCAAGCTACAAAGGTAGGCTAGAAAGGACTGATCAGCTGCTGTACTCCTTGAGTACCTTGCCTAAATGTTTCCAAYGGGATCAAGGACATGGTGGAATGGGAACAGGAATAGCCCCAGGAGCTGAGCAAGCATCAGCTGGGGGAACAACTCGAGGAAGCGGTACAGGAACTCACAAAACAGACCTGCACACGTCCTCCAGCACTGACGGGCAATAATACACGACTGGGGAAACGTAAATGCAATGCCTGTGTAAATGCAACTCCCTGCGTCAAACAGGGTCACGAGCAACACGAGATAGATGGATGGGTCTGATCTTAGCTGTGAACTCTTGTTCACAAGCAAGTTCTTGTAGGAAAGTTACCAAAAGCAGGAATTAAATGGGAGGTGGTACAAGGCGTTTCTGTTAAACACTGGTCATGACAGTTCACCTCATAACCAACCTTCTAGACAAATGCRGCTGGACTGTCTGGAGTCTGGTAAAAAATGTGAAATGGCGTTACCCGAGAAATCTAGAGAGGGTGTGAATCAAGAGAAACTGCAAGGTATGTAAGGAGCCTAGCTTCAAAGAAGATACCTTGTTAAAGTGGAAAATATTGGGCAAAGTAAAGCTCTTCATCAGTAAATCATGGGACCAAAATGGATTTTTTTTTTTTTATTAAGAACATTCATAGAAAAAGAAGGAGGTAACTAACAAAATTTGCTGGTAACGCTATGCTCTGGAGGATCTCCTATACAGGATCTCACATGGAATACACTGGGGGAATATGATTCAGCATGTGAAAAGGAATCCAATCCACTAACATAAGATACAAGAGCAGAAAGCCAAAAACTCAGGGGAAAGCACAGAATTTGCTGGCTGCAATTGGTAGGCTTTGTCAGAGATGCATTTCCAGTAAAGAAACAGGAGAACTGGTGCCACAGTGCTTACAATTTACAAGGCTTCTCCTGGAATATTGTGAATTTAGCAGTAAAACAGGAACCAGGAAGGAAGCTCATATGGTGAGGGACTACCCAGGTTTGTCTCATCTAGTCTAGAAATTAAAGCTGCAYATGTGTCTCCTCCAGACACTGAGCTTTGTTCCTTGCTGGTACCATATTTCAAGAACAAGCCTGACTTCAATAATTCAAACTCAGTTCTGAGAAAAGCAGCTGAAACTTCAAGGCAACAAAAATGTTGACAATGTGGCTGTCAACAAAAGGGGTTGGAAAAGTAGTAATTTATTGACTTAACTCCTTGACTTAACCAGCTGCACTGTAGACAATACTCAGAAACCTGTCATATACAGTAGAAGAATGTGGATATCTGAGCAATAACAAATATTATTTGAATTTTATTAATGTTAAAAAACCACACAGAGTAGGTGCATATTTGACAAAGTGATGACACTTTGGCACTGATGATTTTACGCCCAGAGAAATCTCAATTGCTAGAAAATCATCATTTTCCACATGTAGCAAGGGTGCATATTTTAAAGATGTTGTATGTAAGCTAGTTTTCTATTAGCTGGCCATGTAGAAATGTCTTATGATTTCACAGGAAAAAAAAATACTTTCAGTTAAATCATAGCACATCTTTTGTTCATTTCTGTATTAGTTGTTTCTGAAGTACATTTCACTTGCAGTATATTTGAATTAAGGGAAAAAGGTGTAAAGAAAAGTTAACAGGTCTTACCTTTTTATATGTTTTCTCTTCATTTGTCTTTCGGGCAGAAGCATCTCCATTTTCAGTAACAGACGACATCTAACAACACAAGCTTAGGTTACAAACAAGGTATTTAATTTAGAAAAATAGGTRTGCAGAATGTACAAATCATTAGCCATGTTTTTGCTAAATTTGGACACTGCAGAGGTCAGCAAGCAACCAAGATCAGTCACACTTCATGTTGCTGCTCTTCCAATGAAGTTATCCTTAATTTTGTTCTTTTTAAGGTCTCTCTGTTAAAACAAAGTCTAGAAAAGCTGAAGTAGTATTTTATTATTACCAAAGTAGCCTGTTTCTCCCTACATATGGACAATTTGAAACTGCTTTGACATGTCCTATTCTCCCATTGTCCCCAAAATTCAACTATCTGGCTCTGTGAATTCATTGCTAAATCAGCCATTATCTCTTTTATAATATCTTACCTTTTTTTTTTTTTTTTTTTGAGCAAGTAGCCTATCTTCAGGCACATACACAACCTTTGCTTTCGGTAATTCCTGCTCCTGTATGTTTATCCTCTTCTGCATCACATATCAACAGTACTTTGGGGACCAACCCGTAGTCCCATCAACTGATCCCATCAGCACCAATACCCCAGSCTTGTGCAGGCCACTGCCACATTCACAAGGAACTACACCTCCAGCTTCACTATTTCTTTACTTAAAAGCGAAAGATTATTGCTATGAGCACTGATTCTACACCTGACATAAAAAAAAAATACGTAARTGATGAAAATTACCCTCCCCCTCTCCCGAACCACTGCCAGCACCTTACACGCYTGCAGGGCAACACCAGCACTCACAAGGAGGTCCTTGGACAGGGATTATCCAAGCAAACTAAAAGGACAGTATCACCTCAACATGAAGGCTCAGGTTGCTCTTTCTTGCAACTTCCTTCATCACTTGGTAGCTACGCAGACAGCGTAGAGCCACACATGGTGGTGAAATCCTCCTGCCCCGTAGGTCTTGTGAGATGAGCCTGAAGGGGCCATGGTGGGCACAAGCGTGAGGCTTGTGCATACGAGCCAGGTTTTCAGTGGCCTTTTTCAACGGCACAAAGGCTTTTGCCTCATTAGTTTACTGTATTCTCAAAGCTGCAAGGAGGTATTTGACATTACATCTTACCATTGCTGTGAAGTAACAATAGATCAGGAATAAATCACTAAATTACAGATTATCTGGGTCAGTCACTCTTGAGAGCGGCTGCCAAGGTTAAAAAAAGCTACAAGAACATATTCTAAAAATTGTTGCAAGATTTTGCCAACAGTTTCGTAATGGAAGCATACATACCCTTCTGAACTACAGGGCAAGTCATCTGGAGCTSAGAGCTAGGGTCAACCCATTCATTGGTGCTGTTAATATTTTCCAGGACCTATTAAAAAGAAAGACTGTTATCATTATGCCATCATAGATTTATATTTCAGTAACAGTTTTAGAATTCCTTTTAATACTATTTCTTGGCCCAAGAAGGCAAGAATCCAGCTAGATGTGATGCTGTTCAATTGCCTTCTCAAATTTCTTGGTTACTAGTAGTTCAGTAGATATACTTAGAAATGAGCAGCACTACACAGGATAACATCAGTGCAATCTAAGTTGTTTTCGCCCTAGATCCTGTCACTAATGTGGCACTAACAACCCTACTTGGGTTGCAATGGTGCAATAAACACACGTGCTGTACAGGACTGTGTAATTACACATGCTCTTCTACAAGGAGTTAAAAAATACTAAAAATTATAAACTCCACTCACAGGGAACAGCCCATATTTCTAATTCCATCCACGGAAGAGATGAAAGACAGAAATGAGCATCTGGAAGACAGATCACTGATTGGTTTTGAATAACAATCTAGAAGATGGGGCCAAACTCTTCTCAGTGGTGGCCAGTGACAGGACAAGGGGCAATGGGTACAAGTGGCAACACAGGCAGTTCCATCTCCATATGTGGAAAAACTTCTTTCCTGTGAGGGTGCCAGAGCCCTGGCACAGGCTGCCCAGGGAGGCTGTGGAGTCTCCTTCTCTGGAGATCTTCCCAACCCGCCTGGATGCCGCCCTGTGCCCCGTGCTCTGGATGTCCCTGCTGGAGCAGGGGGTTGGACTGGATGAGCTCTAGAGGTCCCTTCCAACCACAACCAKTCTGTGATTCTGTGTAACAAACTAATTTTGGAAGTCTTCTGCAACAGTAATTTCTATRCAATATATTTTTTCAACTAATATTCTTAAAGTGAGGTATTAAAATGGTTGACTACACATATGACAGAATATTAAATATCCAGACATTATTTAATAGCCCTTTTAAATCAGCTTCCTCCTCCACCAAATTCCCGATCATCTTTAAGCTCTACCAATACAGCTATTTCTCCAGACTCAGAAGCCTTCTTATAGGGGTAAATACTGTTATGAACTGTTGTGTCTCAGCTAGCCATACGCTTTATTGYCGTCTTCATGCAACTAATATATCTTAATTAATAAATCCATTATTTGCATATGTATTTCCATCATCCCACACTTCACACTCTTACTAGAGACAATGACTCAGTTTAAAAATCTTTTAAAATTGATGACAATTTATCTAACTTATCTATATTCATACATTCTATGTCACTAGCTAAAACTAACCCAGGTTTGCAATTATGGATATAAGAACACAGTCATCCAGCACAGTGGTTACATCTACTTGCTTAGGAGAAAGGATCGTATTTCAATTTAACCACCAATAGTACAAAGGCTGCTTAATTGGATTGACCTCTAGGGAAAGCTCTTCCAAAAAAAGATCCAAATCATCCCCTTCATCCCTCTGTTTTCACTCAAATGATCCTAGATATAGGAATATTTCCTGCTAACCTTCTAAGATATAGTCATTCTCAAAATGACTGTGCATTTATTACCTTGTGAGGAAACCACCTTATTTACAGCACTGGATGATGGCATGTGTCTGACAGAAGCCAGACTCACATAGTGTGGGGAGATGGGGAGGAAAAACCTTTTCAAAATACTGTAAGCATTCAATGCAAGACTGAGCTATAAAGACCCCTTGTTACCATCCTAGTTCGTGCTAGTAAAGAGAAACATTAGACAATACAAAGAATGTATTTTCCAGAATAGTTTCGGAGAATCAGCAACCTGACCTTGGGTCTGATCTGCGGCCAAAACTCGTGTGACACTGTTTGGTTCCCAAGACACCAGCCTAAAGCAGCCTTGAATTTCAAGTGTCAATACACTTGTCTTAAGTGCAGATTAAAACAAAGCAAAACTACAGCTGCTTCAAATGAAAACATGTGTATTATGATTTAGTTTCTTACTGGAAGTAAGTAAAYCTTGCACTCCCTAATTTCAGCCAAGCAGCAAGTCTGATTTTCCCACCACATAGCTGGATTTTTGCAAACAGGATGAGTAGTATAGTTACTGTGACAGCAAGTACATGAAAGTTTACTGTCCAGCTTCCCTTTTTTTGCCTTGAATTTGTAACTGCGTATTTCTAACACTTTAGAAATTCACATTTTACTGRAAGTAGAAAGTATTCACATTCCCCGTTGATAATTACCTGTTTTTACATAACATTAATTYCTAAGCTACAGCTCATAGGAACAGGTACTACTATTTATTTAATGGTCAATTTAGCTCAATTTTCTGGGAACATCAGCATTCCCACAAACTTCAACAAATTAGACACCCATGACAAACACTAATTACACTCTCGCCAGCCTCATCTGCAAATTCAGCCAACTAGAAATGAGTTCAACTTTCTTTCCATTATCAAAATAAATACATACCTAAATAAAAGTTCTCCATCTGAAGAACACATTTCTCAGTATCTTCTGATAATTTTTAAAATAAATCACTTATAAAGTACACACACAAAGAATACACACACACTGCTTAAGAACCAAATTTCACATTTTCCAAATGAGGATTCTAACCATTGCTATCAGATCRTGGCCAATATTAAAGATGTGGATTTTTGTCCTAGCTTTTGATGGACACATCTCAGATGTACTGCAAACAGTTTTCTGTACTAGTACACACAGAAGGTGAAATCTCATTTGAGTGGAAAGGTACTCCTGTATTTTCATCTATCACCTTAAATGTGAACAGTAAGAAACAACCAAAAAGCAAAACAAAAGGACACTCAATTTTTAGTGAGCACAGGGAGAGGTATTATGCTTCTTTATTTCTCATAAGATACAAACATTAATAGAATATTTGGAGACAGATTTTGCATGTTTAGAAGTCTGAGACAGACAGCTGGGTTTTCAAGAAACACCAGTAAGATTTTTATAACGAATGCATTAGGATGACACTTAAAACCCAGAAATCARTCCAGAAATTTGGTTCTTCAATGCTTATGCATTTTAGGTAACATATTTCTTTAAGATTAACAAAGCACTCTCTCTCCAGAAAGATAAAAAACACCAAAAATACAACAGTTACTTCTTTGGAAAAGCAGATAATTTGCTTATACATTTTCATATACACACACATGCATTTCATGGTAAATTCATATGAAACTCAATAAATAGCATGAGATAGAGGGAGGTATTTAGGATATCCGCCCTAAATAACTGGAAGTATTCTTGACAAAGGTTGCTTGTCAGAACTACTTGCAAAAAAGTCACAAACAGCACTTCTAAAGACTTACAAAATGGAATTGATAATGTCTCCCATTAAAGAGTCATCACAATCACAATTAAACTTTTTCATAGCCTTTGTCACAGTAACATTCCTCTGTTACTGTGACTTTAAAGAAGCATCTTAAGAGCATTATGAAAATCACKTGTTGCAAAATTCATTTTTACTATAAAATTTGCTCAGCCAAATTTTTTCTTGTGGTAGTAGTTGTGAAAGTCAGTWCCTCATTTCACTAAAAAGACTTTCAGATCTGTATGGTGAAAAACTTTCACCAAATCTCTTGAGGGACAAAGCCAAAATCTCAGACTTCAACTCTGACGTAAAACTGGAAGCCATTGTTATGCTGTGATGTAGAAAGGCAAGAAATCTCCAAACCAAAAACAATCCACAATGGAAGAACTCCAACAATACTTTTTTTTTTTTTTTTTTAATAATAATAAAATCTTTCTTTCTAAATACTTATCTTGAATATTCCCTCGCACCCTGAAAGCATTCCTTGGATTCTACTGTCCTCTTAACCTCCCCAAGGAAAGAAAGTAGCTTCACATTTCCCCTATCAAATTTTCTTTACCTTTAATTTCTCTTCCTTTAACAAATTCTCCCAAGGTAAGTTACATCTACCAGATAATACACTTGAGATGCAACTTCCATCAGCTTTTTAATTTATTACCTCTTTGTTACAAAGTCATCCAGAATGTGGAAAATTAAAAGTTTGTGTACAAGCAGGTCTTTAAAAGTTATTGCTATTATTCTCATAACACCAAGCATAAAAGAGTAGTTTCAAGAGCAGAGGCACTGTTGAAACTCTGTTCTCTGCCTTTTTGGGTTTTAGAGTGACYAAGTCTAGAGCTCACATTTTTCCAGGCACTGAACAAAATTTTCTCACATTTGATGCATTTATTGATGCATTTATAAACTTACTCTCATCTGGATTCTCTGTCATTCGATACCAAATGACTATTGGCAACAATTTTCCCAGTTAGAGGTCATCTCTACTTGTCTCTTTTCCCCCATTGAATTTGCTGAAATTATAGAYTACTAGCAAATTTCACTGTTACTGGCAAAAATATTTCTTTTTTCMTCTCTAGGAAAATCTGAATAGCAAGATTATTTAGAAAACTATTGGCAAAGGAAGAGTCTCAGAACACAAACACACAGAATCCTGTAACACAAATAAAACTTGCCTGCTTACAAGAGTGTTTTTTTCCTCGTTAATTAAAGAAAAATCAGAAGGGAGATTAATTTATAACATAAAAGAAAGTCTGACCTAAATTSCTAGACCTTGTCAAAACTAATATTACTCCTAGACAGAAATTATATTTTAACTTCTTTGTGGAGTATTTTCCTATGCTTTAGGACTACTGACTATGATCTGGAAGACTTAATCAATCCCAATGTGAGGTGGCCAAGCAGATTCAGAGTGCACAGGAGCCTGCAAGCAATGCTAGGTCGAGCAGGGCTAAGGAGATGTCAATAAGGAAAATTTGGTGTAGTACACAGAGCAAAAAAGAAGGKCAATTCCTACAGCTTTCTCCATCATCACAAATTAATCCCTGCTCTAAAAACCCTGGAGAAGGACAGTCATATACAGACGCACACACCTAAAGTAAAGACTGAAATAATGTATTTGGTCAATTAATTATATAGATATACACACACACTTTTTTTTTTTTTTCTTTTTACAAATACCCAAGTATCTCAGACATTAGTTTGTGGAACAGATTCATTTTTTGACAGCAACAACAATGTAGCCATCTAAGGTCAAATAWGTCACTATGTTCATATAGCTGATATACTCAAGGAGTAAAACCAAAATATTTYAGGCCTACACATCCTGAGAATGAAATAAATGCTCACATGTTGTGATGGACAATCACTAAACATTCTAGAAAAACTTTCTTCTCCTCTTTCATGAATCATCAGTTTTAGAGCTTCCAGCASAGAATCTCAAAATTCAGTAACACCCTCAACAAAGGCTGGTTTACAGAGAYTTCTCCACAAGAGCTAGTGCACTGCACCTCTGCTATCAACTGCCACACCTTGAGTGCTCCCAGAAGTGACAGACATCCCTCTGGAAGCACTGCCCCTTTCCAAATACCCACAGTAATAGCCTTCTRCTGCACAGGAGTTGCCATTGATCTGTCTTGAGAAAAATGTGGCAGTGAAAATTTGTCATATGAATTTTAGTGGTTAGGCCTGTTCCCTTGGCAACTTTCCCACAACCTTTTTTGTTTCTTCTTATTTATTTTTTTCAGCTAATTATGGAGGTAGAAAGTGTGATTGAAAGTCAAACCTGCAGAGTGAAATCTTCTCATAGAGAACAGCGAGGGTTGTTCTAAATAGCAAGACCGACCTCTTCCAATTTTCAATAATTAATATTAGGAAACAATTTCAGATGTAACATCTTCATGAAGTTAAGAAAAAAATAATCAGGTGAGAGATTGTATAGCCTGCTATACCTAGCAAAAATGAATTATTTTTCAGACATCTACACAGTCCAGATCATTTYGGACAGTTTAAAGGTTCTATTAACCTGCTAACCTCTCTGATTACTTTTTTTTAATTTTGCTTTGGTATATGCGGACTGCAAACAGTATCCTAACAGTGATGAAATTCAAGTCCGAGGCAAAATGTCTTGCTAGTCCTGTCTCCATGGACTTTGAYGACAGGACTTATAAACTAGGCAAGGGAAGACACGAGCACTGGCAACGTGGAGCTGCCCTTCGGGCTGCTCACCTCCTCTAAACCATTTCAGCTGCTCACACCACCTTCACTTACATAGCTCAAAAGCTCATATTAGTTTCTATGTCTTACCAGACCTTTTAGGCTCTCAGTAACTTAGCTAAATACAGTGCTGTTATTTGGACGCTGTAAGACTGCTTCAAAAACACTTACCCTCAGGGAGTACAGTATTTGAATGAAAAGTAAAAGAAAAAAAAAAAAAAGGCAACGACAAGGGAACCAGTCTTTTTTCATTTCACAAGCTGAATTTGAGAATCAATTTATCAGAGGGAGTAATGCATACTTTAGCACTACATATGTTTACACTTTGATGCTTTGATTTACAGCAAGAAGTACCAGATCATCTATTTTTCTTATTCTAGCCTTCAGAAAGGAAAAGTACATAAAAACTAAATGAGCATCAGCAAATATCACCTCCATCCAAGTTTACAAATACTTACGAAAGCTCTGTCCTGCTTGAGGAAGTGCCGCTAGTGCTTTAGACTGCTCTCTGATGCAAGACAGCCTAACCTACAGCTATAATGTACAAGTCACAGAAAGAGGCACAGTAGTATCACAAGACACAGCTACATATAATTTTCTCTTTGTACACAACCTTACACAACCAAACACAATTGCATCCTTTGTTTTGAAAATAAATGTTGTCATTTTTTTTTTCCAGGTGGATACTTGTTTCCCACTGCTTTTTCACGAGAGGAAGCAAAATTGTACTGAGGAAGCAAAAACTTACAAGTTTTTTAAGTTTTGAAAAACAGAATTTAGTGGTCCTCTGGCAAAATTCCTTTGCACCTATAATTTGGGTATCTTTGAAATTCTGCATCTTATAGACAACTTGAGAATCCTGTAGGGAGAATATTTGCACATCCATGCTCTTAACAACTATGGGACTTTTCCAAATCACTGATCCTAGACTAGCAATCAGAAAGAACAAACATTTGATCCCTGACATGATTGACGTCACACTGTGTACTTTGTAGAAATTGCCAACAGGACCTCCTTTTATAAAGTGAAAAGGCCTCATTAATTTCTTTTTCTTCCTTTTTCTTTTTTTTTTTTGTAAGAGACTGAAAGCATGCAAAGCAGAAAGCCACATTTGTACAAGACCAAAGGAACAATTCCTAGTTCATTCTCGTACTTTAGTAATTGAGATTTCACGTGACAACAACACTTAAAAGCTTTTAAGAGATCTCAGTCTCTTAGTAAAGTCTATAAGATTGAACAGATGAATAAAAACTGTGAGATGGGGTTCTGAACTTCGGGGAAAAAAGGAAGAGAAGGAAATGCCTGAATCCTGCATAAAACAAAAGTTGTGGGGAAGGGCATGGGTAAAAGATATCTCAAATCCAGAACCATAGCTTGGCTCAGACACTTTTGTACCTTTAATATGACAGTGGTCCTAATGCTACTAAAAAAGACCAGACACAGGACTTGAGATAACATTACCACATAACTGTCCAACAAACTGTTGGACAAAAAAAAAGTTAGGGAAGCAAAAGGGGGGGAAAAAAAAGAGGAGAATAATGSGGRAAAAAAAATCTACATTTGACTGACAGTGCACGGAAAACTCATGGCAGGAACCACACGACAGCTGACAATCATGATTTTTGAAGAAAAAGCCAGGCAAGCAGAAGCACTTAGGTAATCAGTAGATAAGATCCAATGGAAATGATATCTCATGCAAGGGGAAAAGRAGCTCATGGGAAGTGCTACTTGTTAAAAGAAAGATAGAGAGGTCCAAACAAACCTAACTTGCTGGAGGAAAGGAATATGATTAAATAATGATCTTTAGTGACCTAAAAGTCCAGAAAGAATCATACAGGAAATGGAAAATAGGTCAATGGTTAAGAACAAGCATAGAAAGCACAGAATGAACATACTATTTTAGATAAAAGGTGCTCCATAGTGCCAATGTGGAGAGTCATGCAGCAGTGATGTGGTCCAGAATATAAGGAAAGCAAGAGAAGCAAAAGCATCATGCTCACCTTTAGTATGGAAGAGAATGACTTAGAATATCCATGACAGTTTAACCCATCTTCAGTTAACAAGCTGTGGGCTGCAGCTTGTACATACTCTCATTATTAGTGGCTTTATAGGAAAGAAACACATGGATTAGAAGAGAGGAAGTCAAGACCAACAAAGCTGTTTTTCCTCATCTAGCAAGTCCACATGTGGAGTGGCCAGGGGGTCTGCASCAGAGGCAGCAATGAGGCCTCAGCGGTGCTTTCATGAGCTCCCCCAAGGCACTCACAAAGCAGCTGGAAAAGACCATCTAGGTGGTGCTGCTCTAAAGCATTACGCAAGGCCTCAGCTGGAGCACTTGTCTCCAGTTTTGACTACAGACTGTATTTGCACAAAATACAGGTACGAGCTGGTGATCATCAAACGATATGAATAACAACAAGAGGTTTAAAACATTAAAAGTATGTCTGAATACGTGGAAGAACTGGAATTCTGTTTAACTTACAAAGAAAAAAAAGACTGAAGAGACATACASCAATTATCTGCAAACTCATAAAAARGAGGAACAGCCTCGCTCTCACAAAACAATTACAAGGATAGGAAACTTGTATAAAATATTAAGAACTTTACAACAGTTGTAATGCTCTGTTTTGACAGCTTAATCTTCTCTACTCACCCATCTTGTTCTATTTTTGCAGAAGCACAACAATATGTCTTTTTCTAACCCACTCAAAATTCCTATGCAAACTTCACAGCAAAAGTGAAAGATAATAAATACGATTYTCTTAACAAGAACGCTCCCCAAAAGTCTTTCAACACACACAAGACATTGAACAGTGGCAGTCAAAAAGATTAATAAGTACTAAAGCGTATGGTACAATTTGTTTACTTATCCATAGATTACTAAATCACAATCAGCCCGTTAAGTCTACAATCTATCATATTAACGCTTGTAGAAGAAAGTCAAAAACAGCAGCCTCAAAGATAGAGTGAATTAGCATGATCTTGAAGTCATCCCTCCAGATCCTGTAACTTGTAGGCATACAGCCTCTACTGAATGCTAATTAGGGTCATCTTTTCAAGAGCTGTTTGTGATTTTATCCTTTATCCAAGAAATTTGAGTCTTTGAAATACTACTTTTGTTTTTGTTAGAGGGCCTTACTGTACAGATGTAAAAGATACTTGAACACTGGAACTGCCTTGGAGAACTGTAATCCCAAATGTGATGGATATTTAGGAAACATGAGACAAAGTTGGTCCTRTCATGATCCGTTTCGTTCATGGTGTATCATCTCATACAGCTTCAGCTGTAGACTCTGACATTTCACCTGATCCAAGTTGGTGCTGCTGTGATCCTGCCTTTCAGGCATTTGTCTCCTCTCTTGTTCCATCACTAATGCTCCTCTGATTCCAGAAGAACTCATCCAAGCAATTAAACTATGGGGATAGTAAGGGCAGATACACACTATCAAAAATTAATCATAATGGAACTGCTTGCAAGTGCGGACAAAGCTTTTGCATGGGCTCCCCCAAGATGGGCAAGAAATTTGGAAGAGGATGAAGAGGGTGATGCAACATACCAGAACTTTGGCTTATGCTGAACAAGAGGACTTTTGTTCCAACTGTTTCAATCCCTTCCAAGCTTTCCCACAGGCTCGTAGCTGTGGGCGCCATCGTGACCAAAGTGGAAGGAATACTGAGAAACAGGCACACAAGTGTTACTGATGTCCCAAGCTGCCGGGGCAAGAGCATCAGAGGTAGGCTCAAAATTAAATTTATGGGAAAGATCTGCAGAAACGTATGTAGAAGGTTAGGCTTCCAAATGTATACTTAAGCAGTGACTTGTATTTCAGGTRCTTAGCCTACCTGAAAAAAATCAGGTCACACAGGAGTGGATATAGAAGACTGAAGCAAGCAGATTTCAAAGTCATGTCTAAATTTGGTCAAGAGACTCTCTAATTAGGGTAGTATATGGAATAATAAAAGTTATTATAACTATTAAAAACAAATCCCTCAGGAAAGCCAAGACTGCAATTAGCAGAAGGTTTCCTTGGATCTCATCATTTTAACTTTAGTTAGAATTTAACGGCTAGCTGATTTTATTCTTGGAAAATAGTAATAAACTCTTGCACCATTCTCAGCAGAGAACAAATCCTGCATCAGTAAAACAGTCCTCAGCAGAGAACAAACCCTGCATCCTTTGACTCAATTAGCAAGTCTCAGCTTCTCATAGAGCAAAGGTGCTCAAAGACCTTTCCTCACATACAGAAAGCCATGGGAGAGGATTATCCAATTTTATCAAATGGTTCATAAAGTACAAAAGCTAGTCTGCCTTGTTCAAGTCACTTCTCTCTTAAACTACAGAGAAAACTTCAAGGAGGGGAAAAATAATTTCTGAGCTGCATCAAACAACCACCAAGAGCTGTTAGGGAAAGATTTGCTCAGCGTGTAAAGAAATAGCTGCTACTTTTCACGGCTGTTGTCTAGTTAACACAGAACAGAGGCAGGAAGTTTTAGCAACTGGAATAGAACTACAGCATAAAGTATACCAAAAAGACTGCTAATATTCTAAAACTTTATGCCACTCTGACTGTGTAGCTGCTTTACATTTGAAGGACACTACTGTATTTAGTAAGAACTGTAAACTTTGATTCTTTCTGAGTCAGACTTAGGTGGGCAGAGGAGAATAAGCAACTGACTACTTTTTTTCCTGACAGCAACAGACAACGCACTGATTTTAATTCTTGACYGACATTACAATTGTGATGAGTTTTAAGAAGCAATTATGCATCAGGGTACCTATGCATCCTACTGACATTAAGAAACATTAGGTATATAATATAAAATGTTTTGCAAACCTTTAAAACCTGAAAGTATTTTAAAACCAATTAATACAATGAAGTTCATTTCCAGCATCTTTTCAGATGACAAAACCAAATTGAAGAGAAACTGTCCCCAACTATTTTTAGCAGTAAGAAAGTAAAATTAATTTTTTATTTTTACTTATTTATTTATTTATTGGCCACTTCCCAGCCTCACCATTGGTTTTCAGATGTGGCTCTTAGACATCAACATTACACTGGTACTCACATTTCTGTATGCAGATAATTCAAATTCATAAACAATACATAAAAAATATCACCACTTTCTCCTCCGCTCCAAAGTTCTAGCAAGTGGCTAGCAAGCCACTCTTTACAGCCTACCAGGAAATGCCACTGGAAGATTCAAACCTTTGATGTGCTGTTGCTGCTATCAAAGGATCTATTTGCACATAAGTTGTTTTGAAATAGTATATGGAAGCTAGGGAAGATAACGGGTGGGATGTATCACCCAAAGGCGACTTTTCCAGCAGCTGCGGGCGCAGTGGGTGAGCACCATTCAGCAGGACACGAGACACTTGGCACTGCTGGGACTTTAGCAGGACACACCAGGGCTCGGCTGCTTTTCCAGAGAAAAATGACTGCAAGTTTCTCTGCAAGCGGAAAGTGCCCAGTTTCTTGCAAGGTCCGAATGAGAATCTGTTTGCTCTTCAAAGCAGCCCTCCGAAAGAGTAACTACGTCTTTCTGTGCCTCTTTATAGCCTTTAGAAAAGCCATGCAGTGTTATCTGCAAATCAAGTTAGTGACCTCGACCACCTTTAAAGGTAAAAATACAGTTTTCAGCATTAGGGAAGAGAATTTATTCATCACTAACAGAATTCAGTCCATTTCCATCTAATGCACTCTCTTTTCATGAATCATTAGCTGAARAGAAAAAAAATCCCCATGAGGTAGAGCATGGAGACTGTCTAAGAATTGATGAATTAAAAAAAAAAAGAATTAAGTGTAGAGGTTCTTCATAGGAACAACAGACTGCTCTTATGATTTAAGCACATGATACTCCACTTTATAATTGTCCTTAACCCACATGGATGAGAAGAAATGTCCAATTACATAAGTATCTTTTTCAGTAAAGCATTGTACTCATCATAGGATTCTTTTTTTGTCCAAGAAGACAAAAATATGCAYGAAGAACAGCATGCATGCATTAAATATATCTCAAAAATCCTGCCTTTCAGTAGCTGCTGTTAGCAACGTGGTCTTATTATCTTATTCATCCCTCATTTTTGTGTCCTCTCTGCAGAAGAAGCCCGATGAATAGTTATCAATGAGTATTTCTCTTCACTTACCTATTTTGGACTGGATAACTATGCTTCTACTCTACAGCAAATAAAAAAAAAAAGAACGACTTGACCTTCCTCATAGTATGATCCCATTAGAAAAGTATTATTGAGCAGTACTGCAGCCCTGCAGAAGTTCCTAAGGACCACAAAAAAAAAAAAAAAAAAGAAAGAATAAACCAAACTTCCCTATTTCATTACCCTTGCTCGTCATTTGGCAGTACGTATGGGCCACAAGAAAAGACAGAAAAGGCGCCTACGGTCTCCTCATTGTAGAGGCAGGGTCAGCAGAAAGTTATAAAAACGTTGTTGGTGGTGGGGACAGTTCTCTTGCAGTGTGCAGAATTACCTCAACACACATAAGAAAAGGCAAGCAGGGTAAGGAGGTGATCAGCTGAAGTGCCCAGCCCGCTGTGCATGCAGCTGAGATGTTGCAGGATGCCTGACAAGGCCAAACTGAAGCAAAACCAAATGCTGTTCATCAGCTGTGAGGGGTCCTGCAGGGAAGTCACCAAAATGGGTACAACAGTCCCATATTCCTTCACAGCAAACTGCTTCCATCTGAAAGCACTGGTTTAGAAATGTAGGATTAAGATCGCCCCGTAGCTGAAGGAGCTAAGGGATCTGCAGGCCAAAGACACAGAGCTTTAACTCAGGAGCTGATGGCCATCGCTGGTAGCCTTAGGGGCAATGCTAGGTTGGGAAGGTGCCTCCAAACTGTTGTCTTTGAGGTGTACAGGTACCCTGCATCACTACCCAGCTTCCGAGTGCTCACACATCCCAGGGTGGACGGAGGAGGACTCTCTTGAGGGGTTGTATACGTGCATAACAGATACTTACAATGTGGCAGCATCCACCCTTCTGTCCTGGGAAATATCTATGCCTATGGAAGCCCTGCCCCTCTGCACTAGCCTTCACTTTGCTGGTTTCCTTTCTGTGCTTATGAGCTCACAGCAGGATGCAGAGCAAAACCAGCTGAGGAGCAGCCTTGACTTTACTTTGAAGTCCTACAAACACTGGAGAGACAGGAATGGGTGTGAACACTTAAGCCAGTGAAGAGCAACCTGGGACAAGGAAAAAGGAGCAAACCAGGAAAGCAGCGTGGGGTGGCAGCATTTTGGCAAGGGACCACAGTCTCTGCTTAACTGGTAGGAAGAGCGACCAACCAGTGCTGA
Organism: Nothoprocta perdicaria; assembly: GCF_003342845.1. Lineage (NCBI taxonomy): Eukaryota > Metazoa > Chordata > Aves > Tinamiformes > Tinamidae > Nothoprocta > Nothoprocta perdicaria. The sequence continues at coordinate 1,543,085 of NW_020454849.1, forward strand.
CACTCAGCAGATTTTAGAGGCAGGACTGATCCTTCTGACGAGCTCCAGGGCTGCAGAAAGGCAACGAGAGGTGGTGTCTGCAGAGGACTCAGCTCCCACGAGGCTGCTGTGGGTCAGCAGAGCCCAGCAGCAGCCCCTGCACTCATCCAGCTGTCGGGMAAAGGAAGGCCTGGCCCTCTTGGGCTGCACTGCATCCAGGGATCTGAGACTAGCTATTGTTATGAGGAAGTATGAATTACAAGGAGAAATTTAGCTTTTGCATTCCGTGAAGAAACATCTGTCCCCTCGCCTTTTTCCCCACTACATTTTTCCCTACAGCGTGGAACCAACCTGCAGTGGGTGTACCTGTGAGAGATGGGATGTTTATGAGCCTTAACAGCACACATTGGTACACAACTTTGGGCTCCCAAACTCTCAGATAGAAAATTYTATATGCATCTCATAATGGGCATAGTGCTACTATAAAAAATGGTTGCAGTTTTGGAAATGATTGCCATTCTAACTAGCCAAAACAGAGAAAAAACAAACTCTTAGGATGCCTCTTAAAAAGTTATGACTCTTAACTCATGACCTTCTCTAATTATCAGTATGCCCGATCTTCTTTCAAAAGGTGCTTGAATACTACAGTTTGAAGATAATCACTTTATCCCTTCTTATTGCCACTTTAAAAAAAAAAAAAGCCTGAGCTACTGCAAACATCAAACATTTCAGTGAGGAATACATCAAGTAGGAGTGTATTTGTAGATATATCCATCTAAGCTATTATCTATATGAATTACTTTGTCTAAGAAAAAGAATCTGATGCTAGGAAAACAGAGCAGCAGAAAAGAACAGTTCTATAGATTAATAAACAGATGAAACCTGCAAAAAAGCAAACCATTATACTGGGGTATTCAAAAATATTTTAGTTACTTCCTCTAAAGCTATTGAGCATAAGGTATTGCGATAATTTTAAGGAGCTTACCTTTGACTTTATTCAAAGGGATATGTCATGATTTTACAGCTGTTCCTGTGTTATTGCACTATTTTGCAACACCTACTTAATGTGCTTTGTCTACATTTAGAGAATCACCATCCTTCATTATTCCTGCAAAGATATTGGTCTTGAACTAGCAGTTCAAGAATATATGAAAAAGAAGAATAAAAAGGCCTGTCAAACCTGTTAAGAGTCCTGTTAAATGCCCGTTGAACAGTTAAAGTTGCATTACTGTTCACATTTGTGACAACCTTTCAAATGGTGCACTAACAGGTAAAAAAAGAGAGCTGAAAGTTTAGGTGCTCACTGTTCTGCTGCAGAAAATATCATTTGCATGCAGGAAAGGCAGCTTGCTCATTTTCTGAGTGTGTAACTTGAGGGTTACAAAAGGAGTCTTTGAGCTAAAGGAAGCTGTCAAAGGAAAGAGATGAGAACCTGACCTGCTTCAACCTGTATTTGTTTTGCAAAGTCCTGTGTTACTTTGTTTGTTGTTACTGCACTTACAAAGCAAAGTATTTGAGCACCTTTCCTATCCCTGTTACCAGAGAGCAAAACCAGCCTGAAGGTGAGAGGCACAAGCTTGCAGAAAGATACTCAAAAAACTGAAGTTACCTCTGCCATGTGTTTTTGATAACAATTTTACCATGAACAGCTAGACATGCCATGCACTTCTTGTCCCCTAACACTGTGCTATGCAATGCTGACCACAGATTAAACAGAAGAGAAAACTGAAAAGTTGTGAGCAGTTTTTTTTTCTTCTAGATCACATAAAAGTTTAACTAGAGATAAAAATATGTGACATTGCTATTGCGATATACCTACATTTACTTTGCATGGCCACATTTTCCTTCTTCATTTTACCAAATGCCTTGTGCAAAATTTATTACATGAGTCTATAGCTTCTATAGAGGTGTGTCTCACAGAACACACCTCTGGTCTTCTGTGGAGATCTCACTTGCACTCTATGTCATAGCAAGGCCCCATCTGTGAAGTACCACATTCAACATGAAGTGCTTGAAGATTATGTTCCTTCATCTCACAGGAAAGGATGACAGGTCGAAGTCCAAATTTCTATGTTTCGCCCTGTATGACCATGTAACTTCCAGCTATATAATCCATCATGTGTGTTACTTCATGTGCCCCCTGAAACTGTTAAAAGGTGATTTTTCAAAGTGGTCTTTCCTATTTAAGAAGCAGACTCAGCCTAACAGCATTTCAGAAAAGTCCCAATCCTACTAGTCAATTTCTAACTTGAAGATGACTGACAACCCGCTTTTAAGGCCATGGTCTCAAAATTCCACTACTAAGCTGTATTAATGCCCCCAGATTGGCTTGAAACACATTCATTTCAGATTGCCCTTGCTCCTCATGAGTATGTGGGGACAAAGCTGGACTTCAAAGTCCCTTGCTCCTATTCTAGCTGTTGTGATTCTTAACAGACTTGTATTTGATAATTAGGGAAAAAAAGAACGCAAATTCTCCCTGCTGTCTGGAACACTGTGTGCCAGAAGTTTTAAACATTTTTGAACTTTAAGATAGTTCACAAATTCATTTTAACTAGGTTTTTTTAGAAGGCACCATTTTGTCAATGTCAGATTTGAGATATGAGACCAAGAGCTGCCTTTGCAGCTCACTAAATCAACATTGCATTGATTGGCTTGGATGCTGCAGGATGCACCACCTTCTATCAGTAAATTTCACCACTACATTCTTGCACTCCAGCTTTGTCCCCATGTACTCGTCCAAATATAGCTTCCTTCTATCATTTGGCACCGCACAACATTATTTCCATGGGCCTGTAATATTTGCAAAAATACAGCGATAACACCAGGACTGACTGCAGTGAATGAACAGCTAGCACCCATTCCCTCGACATGTTTTTCTGCACAATGTTTAGAAAACATGTACGACCAAGGTTAAGGATGTCAGCAGGTGGCTCCGGAAGGTGGGCAATCTTTCAAATCATTTCTGAAGACAGGAGTCTCCCCTAGCTTCCTGCATTAGCCTTAGCTTRGATTACTTCACCTATACATACAAGCATTACTTGCATTTGAGAAGTCACAAAACGTGACAAACTCAAAAACAAGGGAACCGGTAAAACCAACAGCAATTTTACCCGTATTTTATGATTTTATGAGAATAAAATTATTCCTGTACTTAACTATCTGAAGAATCAGGCACTGTGCTAAAAGAAATAAAACTGCAAAGTGAACAAAGATGTTACCTTTACAACAATAGTTATAGAAGCATCCTCACAGAATAGGAGCAGTAAGACCTAAGAATAATAAACGATCCACAGTTTAACACTGTCTTTAAGGTGAAACCTGCACACGTTCATTAGTTCTAAGTGTAAGGACAGGGTTACGTTTGAAACCTCCATTTACTGAGAAATTCTCAAACATTATGACACCAAAACTCAAATCTTCAGATTAGAAGCAGGTGCATCTCTTCTGGGAATGGATTCTGTATTTAATCAGAGATAAGACAATAAGCAAAACACACAGCACAAACATAACTCCAACTACAAAAGCACAGATAATMCAACATCCTTTTTCCGTTGTACACCTGAGCATGTCAGTGCTTCTGCCACTTTTCTTATTCCTTACCTGAAAAAAAAAGGAAATTATGTCCTAGCCACAGAGCTGCAAGGATCAGCAATTATTTTAATGTTTTTAAAATAACATTATTACTGCTATTGCCTGTTCTGACTTTGCTTTGGGAGCAGTTAATTTAAGTGCATTGCGAACAGTTTTAAATTGCTGAATTCACTCATAAGGCAGCAGATGTACCCACATTGTTCTGGGCTAGACTTTGCCAGAGTTGTAATTTCACTCCTTTTAGGCTCCTGTAAACAATTATGAAATATGGCATGGCTTCAAAAATAACAGCAGAAGCCATTTTTCCTTCCTACTGCTTGCTTATTTGTCAACTCTGATGGTAAATTTGAGAACAAATGCCTTATCAGTCATCTCTTCCCCTCCACCCATTTTGATTTTTCAGATGCCCGTTTTTTTCCACCAGTTCTTGTGATGTGGATTGAAGGGGTTCGTACCACTCACCATGCAGTTGGCCACTGCAGCAATGACGACAGCAGCATGCTGACTCACGRGTTATGGAGGTTAGAAGGTGTGTGCTACAGAAGAACGTGTATTAAATACTGGGTGCGATTCACCGAGTGCCCYATTTTAAGGGCCCATTTTGCAATAGGCTTTAAAATCAGCCCAAAAGAGTGAGACAAGTAATTTAAGAGTCATACGCTGTTCCAACTACTAATATATCTCGCTACCAAAATATTTCTAGTAACATTTTGATTCTCAGGAACCAAAGTTCTAGGAGATACATGCAAACCCTTTCATTCCTCAGACAGAATTACAAGCCASTGGGAAATTTTTCAGAATACATTCAGAATACATATTTATATGTGTATATTTAATTTGATTTTACTTGACACCAATGACAACAAAGAAGCTGCATATCACATGGAATAGCACTTTTATAACTTCATTTAAATGTCTGATTTTAAGATTTAGATTCAAGATTCATTTATTTAGGTAGATCTTGGAATCAGTTCACCTACATTCACCTACAAGATCAAATTCAGAAAGAAGGAAAAGTTACAATTTACAGCATAAAAACATTTGCTCTCAGAAATGCTGGGAGGGAGAGAACACTAGAATACTGGCAATTAGACTCAGGCCTAAACTGCAATCATCAGAGATAAAAGTGGTTCTCAAGTTTTCTTTACAACAAAAAATAATGTTACAACAGCATTTTGTGGCTAATTATAGGCTGTCTTGAACAACAGTAGGAATATTTACTTATGAAGATGCTCATTAAAAGAAAGATGTAAAGTTTGATGCTGTGGACTTTCAACAGGTCTCTCTCTAAGTTCTTCTCTGCATATGTCACTTTTCTGATAAATACACATCCTTTTTTCACTAATAATTATGAATTATGAATATAATTAAATACCACTATTTATAGTCTGACAAAATTCAGACTTCAAGATTCTTTACATAAAAAGAAATTTTTATAAAAAGTCACTTTAATATGATTATTCATAGATCAAAAACTTACTTCCTTGTATAGCTTTTTCCCCCCTAACAATTCAAGGTTTAAATACTAGAATTCCTGGCTTCTTCAAACCTATGCAGACCACCAAAGTCTCTGTAAAATGTTGCGCATTCAAGCAAATTAAATTATGCAAGTCTTAAGGAAATAAGGAAAACTTGAAGGAAAACACAAAATGAGACACAGATCTGTTATCTTAGGTGCTCATGGAGGTAGATAACCGTGCAGGCAGGAGTCTTGTGGATCCATCCTCCCACAGGACAGAAGATTCATGGAAATTACATGGGGTTCCGAAAAGGGATTGAAAAATGTGTTTTTTCCCCCACTCATTTTAATCACATACTCTCTTTTTTAAAAGACGTCCAAGTGCTAAAACTCATTAGTGTTGGGCCCTTGACATGAGYGAGCAATAGCAGACACCTCTGCAACAGTCATTTCACGTCCTGCCTTGCAGCGGTAAAAGTAACACCAAGGCAAGACTAAGGGGAGGTGGTATTTAAGGGAGCACTTTATGAAAGAAAATCCAAGCTACCTCACATGAAAGCATTTTTTTTAAATGACTACTTTCTTAGCTGAACAAGTAGTTTCTGAAACTGCTTATAGTATGTACTCAGAACAAGCACAGTCCTGCTGTTAAGAAACACCGTTTGGAACAGCTTATTCATAGAGGGAAAAAAAAAAAAGGCAAAACGACAACAAAAAACACAGCCCTGTAAAGAGCATCCGGTCCCCAATGGAGACAAGACTAACTTGAATCACTTTCTGTAAGAGAGGGCCAAAAGTAAATGTACAAAAAGTTAAACTGACAAAAGAAGCTCCATTTTTACAATCCTGTAAGAAATTAGTGTATTTTGACAGCTTTAACTACACTTGTTTCAGGATTTCAGGAATTAAATACTGCCTGCAACAGTGTCAAGGAACAAGGATATTTCTTCCCCCGATTTCACATGTTTCTGCTCACTGACAGAATCCTACACATACCCAATAAATATCTATTTGCAGCCTGTCTATATTGGGGGCTGGATGAAGATGGGGAGGGTAGAGAGGAGTGAGATGAAAGCAAGCTTGAAAATAAAATATCCTGTCATTCTAGGTCACTGTTTCCCTCAGCCTCACAGTTTGCTTTAGCTTTTCTTTAAGCTGGGAGCTTTGCAGGTAAGGCGAAGAGAAAGTGTCCATCCCCTCCAGTGTACCAAGCAATACCATTTGAAGAGCAGAGCAAAACAGAATTACAGTATCACAGAATGGTTGAGGTTGGAAGGGATCATCTAGTCCAACCCCGTGCTCCAGCACCCAGAGCATGGGGCACAGGGCGGCATCCAGGCGGGTTGGGAAGATCTCCAGAGAAGGAGACTCCACAGCCTCCCTGGGCAGCCTGTGCCAGGGCTYTGGCACCCTCACAGGAAAGGAGTTCCCCCTCATCTGGAGATGGAACCTCCTGTGTTTTAATTTATACCCATTACCCCTTATCCTGTCATTGGCCAATATTGGCCCATTGGCCACTCCTCATATTGATCAGATCCCCTCTCAGCCTTCTCTTCTCCAGGCTAAACAGGCCCAACTCACTCAGTCTTTCCTCAATACGAGAGATGTTCCAGCCCCTTAATCATCTTTGTCRCTCTCCGCTGGACCCTCTTGAGAAGCTCCACGTCCCTCCTGTCCTGGGGAGCCCAGAGCTGTCCCCASTGCTCCAGGTTTGGCCTCCCCAGAGCTGAGCACAGGGGCAGGATCCCCTCCCTGCCCCTGATGGCAACATCCTCCTCATGCAGCCAGGAGCCCATTGGCCTTCTTGGCCACGAGGGCACTGCTGCCTCATGGCTAACTTGGTGTCCACCAGGACTCCCAGGTCCCTCTCTGCGGAGCTGCTCTCCAGCAGGTCAGCCCCTAATATCTGTCCCGGTTCCTGGGGTTATTCCTCCCCAGGGGCAGGACCCTGCACTTGTCCTTGTTGAACCCCAGCAGGTTCCTCTCTGCCCAACTCTCCAGCCTGTCCAGGTCCCTCTGGATGGCAGCACAGCCCTCCGGAGTGTCGGCCGCTCCACCCAGCTTGGGATTGTCCACAAACTTGCTCAGGGTGCCTCTGTGCCCTCGTCCAGGTCATTGATGAACAAGTGGAACAGTTCTGGGCCCAGTARTGACCCCTTGGGGACACCACTGACCACAGGCCTCCAGCTGGACTTGGCCCCATTTATCAGGACCCTCTGAGCCCTGCCATCCAGCCAGTTCTCAACCCACTTCACTGTCCACTCCCCTAACCCAAACTTTTGGAGCTTCCCCATAAGGATGTTACACAAGCCTGTCACTTCAGCTCCTTCCGCACTAGCCGAGATGACAGGTAGACTTTATAAGAACACAGAATAATCATGCAAGTATCCAAGTTTCAGTTTGGGAACTGGCACCATCTCACTTMAGAGAAGTTGTGGCTTGCAAAGTATCACAGACCTGTTGCAGAATATGAGCATCTGGCAACTTTTCACCACCCAAACTGCAGATCCAATGCTACAACTACCCAAGACCCTTTACAGGGTATATCACCTTCCACTTTGCAAACCTATATGAAAAAGAAATTTTCATCAAGTCAGCAGGAAACAGTTTGCTATATGTTTTCACAAACAAGACCACAACAGCTTCCAGCACCTCTCCTGGCCTCCTGCGAAAGGTGGCAGGAATGGGTAGCACAGTTATGGATGCGTACAAATGTTATAAGGGACAATGCAGCTTTTTTTCCATGGTTTATACTTGAAGGGAAACAGCGAAATTCTYCCCATCTTAAGACTCTTTGCTCCAGCACTAATTCCTTTGGCTTAAATGCCAGTATTTGCAAGTTCTTAGGGTACATTTTGGCCTAGTTTATTTGATAGCTCAGGCACAGTACAGAAAATATGCTTTAGTTTCATGGTACGACAGCAAAACTCTGCTTAGCAGTTTGACCTGAGAGTGCATTTTCAATTCCAGTATCTTGGCTGCAAAAGGTCAGAGCTTCAGCTAGCTAGCTGCTCACAGCAAGCTCTTACTTCTGTTATACCTTCATAGGAAATATCCTTGAGATTTCCTTCTAGCAGTGGGACAAGTAGGAAGAGACTGTGTCCCCTGTGAATAACAATACCTATAGCTAAGACAACCAGCCTAAGCAGCCCAAAAGTTTTCACATTTAAAAAAAAAACATTAAATCATGCACAATGCATTCAAAGGTCAACACGACGAGAATAATTGGGTTAGGAAAATACCRTTCAGTTTAACCTGCATTCGCATTGCAAAAGAATCTGTAACTTGAGGCAACTTCAACAGCCCTTCTTTCCTCACCAGTACACAGTTCAAGACAGAAAAAAAATATACACATATACCAAAAGCTTTTGCAAGCTTACTGTCATCACTTCCATCTCACTAGAAATAACTTTGGCTGTGGTTCCTCTAAGGATGATGCTATTTACAGCAACTTTTGAAAGAGAAGGAAAACTGTATATGCTTTTTATGTTAGTAAAAGTGCACATTTAAACAAGATATAGGCATCCTTGCCTGAAAAAAGATGCACAAAACATAAACCCTACCCCATTCTAGGAAGATATTTCAGAAGTAAGCTGAATATTTTTTTTATAAATGCACAAATTCGTTATACATTCATATGCATATTTCAATATGATGGGCATACGGAAACACACAAATATAAACATGTGTAAATATAGATATGTACATATTTAAATATATATGCATAYACAAATACACACACACACATCTCTAACATGAAAATGAGAAATTACAAAACTTCAACAGAATATAACGTCAGAAAAAAATGCTTCCTATATAACTCTTTCTTACTAAGAAGATTGACTGTTTATGCTGAAGAGTTACGTTTAAGTATTAGCATGCTCTTCAGACATCAGGAAACTAACACTGTTCATTACATAACAAGAATACAAATGCTTACCATTTTTGGTACAGAAAGTGCTTCACTGCATTTGTAAAAATCATATTATATAATACGAGTCATGAATTAGTGAATAAGGTCATCTCTCCAATATTGTAACTTATATTGGAATTCTGTGACTTTCCCTAAGAAACCTGTATTAATTTTATACTATATTTAAATTCACTTATTATTTTATAGTATGTCATAGCAACACAGTACTAGAACTACCTCTTGTTTATCCAACCTCCAAATCTTTAGCATAGCAACTAAAGACAAACCTTCAAATCTCTAGCATAGCAACTAAAGAGATATGTGACTTTGTTTTGCATTTGTATCATGTCTTGTTTACCTCAACTCACTGTTGATGACTGGCATTCTTGTGCTGTAGAAAAATAACATTTTAATGTTCTGTCTTCACAAGAACGGTGCRGGCAATAATTCTACTTGCACGTGGTAGAATTACCATGCCTCCTCTGTGCAGGTATGAAAGGTTTATTCACTAGATAGCAGTCATTTCCTCCAGGATGTATCTCATCAACAAAAGGCAGAGGGGATGCTGTGCTAACCATATTCATGGAGCAGATCCAAATCAATTCTATTCTGTCTGAGCAGAAAAGGGAGTTTTACTGTCTAGATTTCTGGAAATACAGTTTGCCTCTGCACAAGCAGAAGACTTCATTAATAGTCTTTTGCATTAACTTAGTGGAATGCAACATGGTGGAGGATATCTATTTTCACACATAACATGTAAATGAAGCAAAAAATGGTACCACCTATAGAGCACCTCATGCATACACATTCCTGTGAGAAGGTTTGAATGTCAAGACTTAAAGCAATTCAGAGGAGCTAAAACCCACGTGTTACATTTGCAGCACTATAGCTATCACTGCAACAGCTACTGGGCTTGGTGCTGTTGTGCTGAATACAGAGCAGAAGGCAGCCAGCCTCAAAAACTGGCAGGAAGCACAAATGATCCTCCCTAAAAGCCATTAGAGGAAGCTCTAATAATAGAGGAAGCTCACATTAACAAAGGCTCACCAACCTCAACAGGGGCTAGCTCAGAACAGGTTGGGTTCAAGTGTTTTGGCTACTTTATTCCACATTCAGACAACAAGGACCCTGGACAGGGCAACGTCACTCTCTGAGACACAAAGCAGAGGTGAACCAGGCAAGATCACTCTGGTTATTTTCTCATCCTAAATCCTCTCCATCAGCATGGGAGGGCCCTCAGCTATCTGCAGCAGGAGAAGCTGGTGGCAGTCCTTGCAACATCAGGAATGTCTAAGTGGAGGACAGGCACTAACTGAACAGTATCCTTGTTCTTGTAGTCAGCAGCTTATTAACTGGCTTAGAAGTCTGACCCTTTTACTGCAAAAAGAGCTGACGTCTACATATGCAATACTTAGAACCAGAGGAAGTATTTGCATTTTAAATCTCTTTTCAGAGTCCAGACAACAAAAGCATTCTCAGACTTAGTGTAACAGTCCTGCAAGCAGTCCTGTGCTACTATTGTGATCACACTTATTATTTGCCACCTACTTTCACAAGGTTAGAGCTGAAACAAATGGAATTATTTTTCTCCCTTTATAGATAATAGCCTTTGCAATATTTAATAGCCACCTGAAATGATTGTTCACTCTGTGGGTTAAGTTCACTGCAGTGTACACTTCTGCTGTAAAAACCTCTATGCTTTTGAATATAACATAAATGAACAGATGGAAGCAGTAAGATTGACCTTAAAACTTCCTGACACCACGGCTGGCTATGCTTATTATTCAGTGATGGCCAAGTCCTACTCTCAATTACATTCACATAGTCCTGTAAGTCAACAGAAGAGAAAGGACAGGGTAAAACATAATCCTCTCCTTTTACAAATACCAATAAAATACCATCTACTAGAATACGTGACATGAAATACGTTGTCAGGATCCATCAAGCAAAGGGCTAAGTTGCATCAGCTCTTTAATATTTGTGCTTTTAACTTTATATTTAACGGTAACAGGCAAGGCACAACAGCAGGCAAATTCGAGAGAAGCTATGAGAAAAGCAAAGGATTAGATTACTTTCCAAATTTGGGGACACATCTGCAAATCCTTTCTCCAGTACACTGCCACCATACTTCCATTTGCTGACACTTAACTACCACATTTCTCTTTATGAAAAACGTACATAAATACCATCTCTGTCTGGAAGGTGGAAGCAACAATTTCACAGAATGACTAGACAGGATACTATATACCTCAAATATTTTGGAGGTCACAAAGACTTCGACCCCTCCATCCTCTTAAGTCAAAAACTAATACCTGTTTCAATTAGCAGAAGTTCAAAACACCAAATCAAGGTCTACAGTCATCAGCTCCCAAATCTTTCAGGCCTCAGTTTTGCTGGCTCTAATGATAGTAATAGTCCCCACTGTTTCAACTAGTTTCTGCACAAGGACTTAAGGTAAATAATACTAAATATGTACTCTGGGCAAACTGTGAAGTATATAATGCGGTTGCTACTGTAACAAAATTTGAATATGAGCACTCAGTAAAGTCTCATCAGAGGTTCTGTAGTTATTATTGCAAATGTAAAAGTTCTTCAAGTCTTAGGTCAAGTCTCACTATTTGAGCTTACTTAGCCTCCCATGGTTCTATAGCACATTGTTATAATGTGCCAAGCACTGAGAAAATGTTTGCACTTCAGCAAACAAGTTCAATCCAGAGAGAAAGTTAAGTCACTACACCAAATATTCAAGCTAGTCCCTTCTATTATGAAGGAACTAGATTAGATTCTTCTGTGTAAGATTCTAAAGATTACTAAAAAAAAAAAAAAAAAAATCCTGGGACATCTTTTGTTTTTAACTCAACTTCTGTGAACTGGACTCTTAAATTAAGAAAAAAATTGGTATTTTCACCATGTATTTTATCATCATTTGCAGGTATGGGAAAATAAAGCTCAATTCTTGTTTTACTCATGTCATACTGCGACAAAWGTAGTTTTTACTCATAAATGACTTCATACCACAGTCTGTTATTACACACCTAACTTCAGGTGAAGGCAGTTGAAATTGTCTGTTCAAAATAAGGAGGTTAAAATGCCAGTGGCAACCTAAAAGTACACTTTGACACTTGCTAGAGCTGATGATGCTGTCCTGACAGGAACAAAGGCTGGACATTAAGATAACAAACCTGCAAAGGCCTGTAAGTATAGAAAATTGAGCAAATTTCAGACATTCTACCTACAAAAAAAAAWTCAAATTTCTGCAATACAGATATGTATATATATACACGTGTATGTATATACACTGAAGTACATGTCAGATTAAATYAAACACTGATTTTAGATTTGAACTCTTCAAGCCCATCCCACCCAAAGGAAGGAATCTCCTCCCTTTTGTAAAGGTTAATGAATTGCCTGACTTTACAGTTTCCTATTGACCTCTAAGGGCTTTCTGATCATAAAGGTAGTCTGGCATAAAGCACACAGAGATGTGGCTGAATACGAGTAAGAATCAACTGGAGTAACAACAGGTAGAATGCTATACATTTAAAAGAAAAAAAAAGTTTTAAAGAGATTTTTATCTTAATTGCTGCAGTGCATATTTCAGATTCAAAACACTCAGGTGTTTCAGTAATGCACCTCAGGACAAAAGATAAGCAAGCTGTATCTCCTTTTTGAAAGGCAAATGTACAAGCCAGTTAGGAATATGATCTGGCAAGATACACTGCCACTTAAAATAACAAGGATGAGTGACCCGCTTTCCCRTGCACAATTAATATGAAAGCTTGTTTTATTACTAAATTCTCTGAAAATGCCTATATTTAATAAAAAGAAATGACTGATCATTATCCATTTTGTTTCAAAGAGAGCTTTTAGTTACTGAAATACAAGCCAGATACGAGCAGAGAGAAACACACAAAGCTACACTTCCTACATAAAATCGCAGGGTGACCAAAGAGACTGGACAGTCCTCCAGCATGRGTGGCTTTCACAAACGAAACATAGACTGAAAAATGCTGCAAGTTTTGTATGTACATGACCTCTTTTTTGCATGTTTGAGACATACCACAGCTACACACCATACCTCAGCAGTGACTAGCAGGCAAGGGTGCCATGGGGGAGGTTGCTAACAGGGGCCAGATGGGTCTTTGCCCATGCGAAAAAAAAGACCAATACATTAAGAACAAACCTAGAAAAGCTGTGGCCAGGCAGAAGCCCCATTTCAGCTCCTGCACCAGAACACATGGGCACGTTCACAATAGCCCCAAGCCCCATAGCTGGGCATGCACCTCACCACTGCAGCAGGAGAGCGGTAGATGAGAGGCAAAACAAAGAACGGAGCACCAAGTGTGAGTGAGCACAGACGGGTGTTCATCAGTGCTCCATGTTCACACACAGGCTGCCGCTTCCTGCCATATTTGAAACCAAGACTAAAGCAGTGAGATGCAAAGGGTGGTTGTGAGTGACAGGCTGTCTTTGCAACGCAAACTCTCAGCCTGGGAGGAGTCAAGACGAGTGCCAAAGGCGACTACGATAATTGCACAGATGTTCAGACTGCTTACTAGTTAATGATTCATCTCCACATAAGGTCAAGCATCTCCCAACAAACTTCTCATTCTTAAATCACAGGTAGATAAATTCAAGAAGGAAAAACAATAGGTAGGATACTCCCATGAAGCACAAAAGCACAACCGCTTTTTTTTTTTTTTTCTCCACACTAAAGTCATAGTCAGATCAAAAATCCACTTAAACCAAGGTCATCTTCCTTGAGCAGGTTGACTCCTGTAGTACACAACTAACACAGGTACTCTTACACAACTATTCTGCTGGATAAACTAAAGATCACTATCAGAAGGGAATTTGGACAAGCCATGCATCTACCTTCTCAAGCTTCAGGTGAATATTCCACTCTGTTGAGCAGCTATCACCTCTATAACATAAGATACACGAAAAAAAAAGAAAAAGAAAGCTCAGTAGGTTTAAACAGTGGGAAGACTTGTCAGAATAAATTTAGAGCTCAGTAATATGCATTGTTTAAGTACAATGGGGTTCATATCTCAAGAAATTCAGCTAATTATAGAAACAGGAGACTGAGGGCAGAGTAGACTAGGGCTCACTTTTCTTTCTGAACAAGTTGTTTCAAACTACTCATGCAGTAAAAAAGCACAATGTCCATTATCAAAAGTTAGTGAGATAACCACTTCTTTTATAATTCCTGCAAATGACATTCATCTGACAGCACCACCAGCCTGTCTGATGTAAAAATGGCATCTCCTAAATTTAAGAGCCACCCAGGTAAATATCACAACCCCTTTTTACAATTAAGTTTATAAAGAGAAGAAAAAAAAGTCGGAGTACTAATTCGCTCCAAACAATGTTTTAATGACTTGCTGGATGGCTATACGAAAGAATAGCTGACTGATCAGTTCAGCTGGTAAGAGAAGGCAATGATCTCAATTTGAGCCTACACAGGAAGAGCCAGCATCGCTGAAGAGTGGTTTGAAACATTTCTTTCTTATTCTGGAGCATTGGATGCTGGCTCATTGCTACTCACAGCCTAATAGGGAGGTTGGTGCCCACAAAATAATGAYCTGGCTGCTAGAGCTGAGGCAAAGTGAAGTAAATCAGAGCAACACTGGATTTGTTGGTTGGCTGGTGTCCTGAAGAATTCACTCACTGCTTAAAACCCCAGGTACTGCAACCGGTTGCTATTCAAGTAATGTAGACAGTGCTAGGTGGGGTCTATCTGTCTGCAGGCACCCTTCAGATTCCAATGTAAATGTATACAAAGCACATATCAAAACTCTCACTGAGGCATCCACCAACGCACAAGAACAAGAATGTTTTCCAGCACTATAGCAACCTAAAGAAGCTTGAAGCAACCTTGTAAACCCTAAACACAGGCACAGCACAGCCTTTAAAATATGAGGTCTGACTAGGTAATGGCATGCTCCTCACCTATTCTGCATGAGAACAACATACAGCAAATTTGCTGTTGAATATATAAAAGCAATTAAATTGTTTCATCACTGACAGGTCAATATTAGTTGTCTGCGTGCTACATGATTTCAGAGAGTGCTTTGGAGCAAGCAAAGATGACAGCCCACAACAACGTAGGAATTCTTTAAGTTTTTTGAGCTAACAAGCAGTATGCACCACATCCTGTAGGACTCTTCTTCTTCTTCTTTTTTTTTTTTTAAATCACAGACACTGAAGCACTAGAGGTATAAATATAGATATCTTGAGGACATTTCACATGTGAAACAGCATGTGAACCATCTTAACCTAAGTATTTAAGCTGCTGCTCTGTTCAGTCTCAACTTTGAAAAACTATAATTGCAAAAGTGAAGAAAATGTGAATTTAACAATTAACATTTTAGAATGTATTCCTACAAAAATTCAAAGAAAGCAAACATTTATGTGCCTATTTAAGAGGTAAGGCTGAATTACTGAATTGTCATGTTGAAGAGCTCTGAAACTTACCATTTCCTTCTCAGATTCAACATCAGCGAAACTTCTTCTAAATTAATTGTTTCAAAACCAATTACAAAATTGTTCTTTAAAATACACAGGAAATTGTGTTTACATTTTAGGTTTTTTAACTTTGCATATTTAATTCCAGTACTTCCATACCAATCAATGACAGTGTGTGCACAACTGCCTCTTTGTCAATGTGGTCTCTGTTTTCTGCAGTATGTTTAGAAAAATTATGATACTGATATGACTCAAAGTTGATCTAGTCTCAACAACACCATGTCTCTACAAGGGACTACAAATAAACATCTCAGAAGTGTGACAACCTGAGAAAAGGCCATCATGAGACAACATGATCCTTATCCACCCACGCTCCCAAGTAGTTTCAAACTGTTCTATAGCATAGACTGCCAAAGCCTTGAAGCAAAGCAAGGTTCATATTCAGGTTTCTATTGCTAATGAAAAAAAAAACCACAATAATATTCTTTTCTGCCAGTGTTTTTGGGCTCTAGTAGAGTAGTCCATGTATAGCTGGCAAACTAGCTGATAACACTTTATGTTATCAAGTTTTATTGAAAAATATCATTATTTAATAAGAYGATTTGTTACATCATAATGCTTGTAATAAAAACAAAACTAGAAGTTGGGGACTCAAATGAAAAGGTCTTCTGTTTCTTTGCCAAAAAGCTACTTCATAATACTTCCTTTGTTTCTTTCTGCGCTGAACGAAGTGTGTGAACTTGGTTGGTGGGGTCTCTCTCTTCATTACCATTAGCACTACGAATCTGAAAACTTCAGCAAAGAGTTGGTGGCAGAAACTCAGGTGGAGCACAGAAGATGGAACTAAAGTAGCAGTTCTTTAAAATCCTTCATGCTTAGCAAGACACCTCATAGGATTTTTCTATCAACAACTTCTCCATCAGTTAAAAAGAAATCAAGCCAAGGCACACATCTTGGTAGAAGTGGGTACCCAAATTTGACTTAAAGGACTGCTCCTCTCCTCGAGACAGGTGAAATATGCCTTTTCATGTCTAGTTTCTCTCCAAACTGCTCAACCAGGGCATGATCAAGATCTTCTGCAGCCACAGAAATGCCGCTTTATCCCTCTATGGCCTGGTGACCAGTAGCAGGATATGAGGCTACCTGGACTCCAAGCAAAACAAAATTCCTCTGCTCCCTTAAAGTGCTCTTATCAAGCTTTTCCAGGTCTCTCTGGATGGCAGCGCAGCCCTCCGGAGTGTCGGCCACTCCACCCAGCTTGGGATCGTCCACAAACCAGATCAGGGTGCCCTCTGTGCCCTCGTCCAGGTCATTGATGACCAAGTTGAACAGCACCGGGCCYGGTACTGACCCTTGGGGGACACCACTGRCCACAGGCCTCCAACTGGACTCGGCCCCATTTATCACCACCCTCTGAGCTCTGCCATCCAGCCAGTTCTCAACCCATCTCACTGTCCACTCTTCCAGATCATGCTCCCGGAGCTTCTGTATGAGGACTTCCCCTTGGTGAATCCATGCTACTACTCCTGATCACATCCTTCTCCTTCGTACGCCTAGAGATGCTAGAGATGTTTATCTTGACTCATTGGCCAAAAATGACACTGTATGGCAACCTTTCCATCCAGAGGTGCAGAAGGTAAGTTTTCACTCCTCCGTCCTCAGATGGATCACTCCTAATAGGGTTAGCAGATACATCTGGAGAATACTGCCTTCCCTAATATACCACTGAACAGGATAATTATTGTCTTAACTGTAYGTTTTTAGAATTACACAGACAAAAATATTTGTACATTCAACCATGTCCCCAAAGCCACTTAAATTTATAAGCTATTAAAACAAGAGAGAAGTACATCATGSTAAAATTCCACAGGACATCGGGTACAGCTAACTCTTATTTAATGTAAATGCCAGAACTGATTCTGAAGTAATTTGAAATAAACAGTAATCTAAAAAGCATAGTTCACATAGCATCATTGAAAATAAGACTCAGTGTTGTTATGTCTGTCTAATGTGGTTTTGTTCTTCTTTCAGAGCAGAAAAAGTCACTTTACTACTGCTACCAGCCAGAAAGTCAGGAGAAGAAAAGTCAACTTTATACCACAGAAGATCCACAACTTTTGAAGAAGTAGAAGCCTCAACAAGTTATATTTTGCTACTGGGTGCTCCATCGGCCCAGGCATGATTTCACACRAAGATTTGCATCTTAGGATCTTTCTCCTATTTCTTGGGAGAAAAACAAACAAACAAGCACAAAAATGACACGAATTAAAACTAAGATTTTACTTAGATATAAATTTTAAAAAATATCTGCAGAAAATTATCTTAGTCATATTCAAGGAGTCTCAAAATCTTTACCTTTAATTTAATCATCCCTGGAGGACTTCGTTGTGAAGTTTGAAGAGGAAGCACATGAAATTTTCAGCTCCTTTTTAAATAAGCCTACAATTTTGATTAGGGAATGGTTTTAACCAGGAAAATCACCATTCTGATCCCAAAGAAATATTTTATTTAGACTTCTCATTGGGGATGGGTAGCAGTGGTGACTGCATGGGATTTTTAAGTTATTCAAAAAAAAAGCTTAGCTACTCCCAATTTCTTTGGATACTTAGGGCAGTAATTTCACAGCTGATATTTATGGGAAGAAAATAATAAAAAAGACAGTATTTTCCAAATTTGGTGGACCCCCAGATCAGAAGACATCCTCCAAAATTCTTACACCGGACATCATTCAAAGCCTGAGACCTTTTCACACACAACCTGTGCCTCTTTGAAAATCATTAACAACTAGCAAACCACAACCCGGGACAAGCTCTCTCCTGCAGTCAGCCAAGCAGAGGACTCTCTCATCGTTCCAATGGTCTGTGAGTAGAAGACCTCACGACTAATGGGAACGTGACTCCGGCTCTGGGAAGCCTTCCTGTGTGAGCCAGCACCGGGACGCAGGATAGAGCCCGGCTCAGGCCACCACCCTGAAGTCCCCCAGCTTGGACCTCTCTCCTCACCAGCTGCAATGGTGATTGGTGCTATAAAGCTGTCATTTCGGGACAGAGATGTGTCCTCCAGCCTGGCAGTGCCCAGGCCGGCCTGGCCTTGCTGAACATACCAGCTCAGCTGAAGAAGGAATGAAATGACTCCCACGTGGAAAGAAATGGGAAGTATTGGATACAGGACAACTTTGGTTGCTCCTCAGCCTTAGCAGACCCAACTCTGCCCATGGGGAACAAYAGCTCATCAACACAAGAAGAAGCCCTCAAAAGGCACAGCAAGCAAGAGGCAAGACGTAGGTCAGGCCTAGGGTGCAGAGCAGCAACGCAATGTGGCTCATAAAAGCAAGTGTGTTTTCCTCCCTTGGCTGGGACAAGAAAACACTGACAGCAATCTCACTATGGTTTTCTCAAGAGGAGAAGCAAAGGCCTCCATCTCCTACCATCACTTCCCCAGTGCGGCCTCCATCTCCTACCAGTGCAGTTCACTTATCCCCTCAGTTTCACAGCATAATGCTACAAATGGTCATATAAGTAAAATGTTTCAGTGAAAGACTCTGCTGAAACCATCTTCCTTCTACATTTTTTGTTTTTTGTTCTTGAAAAGTTATTTTTATCCCAGATCATTTCCATGATCCAATTTTACCATACAGCCTCACCAACTCTTGCGCATCCAAAGCCAAAAAAGTGACAAACTGCCACAACAGTGGTGGTATTTTAAGTCAGCTTTGGTGCTGACGGCAACATCCCACTCAACTATGCTGCTTGTCAAACTACAAACTTAATTGCTAGCAGTTTCCTTCTGTTCAAATGATAGGGCCCTGTGTTTCTGGACTTGCAGACATAATCAATAACTGCATTTTGAAATTACAGCCACAATTGTACTGTGGAAGAGTATTCAAATTTAACTACTTGTGCAATCAAGCAATCTCCATATTTGTGATCATCTCAGTATCATTCCAATCCAGTCACTTACAGCTCTAGTCAAAGGGCTAAAATGGGCCCTCTAGTTTATATTTTCATGTGACAGAAAACTGCAGCTCAGGAAGCATATACAGAAGTATTGCAAGCCGACTGGAATCAGATTCCTGATCACTAGCTCTTCATTCATAGGACAAGTTTTATGATTCACAGTGAGTTATTCTCTATTAAGAGAGGATAAAAATCTTATTAATGCTGGACCACGACTAGTAGACATATGCTTCTTGCGCAGCATTAGGTCAGTCTTTCATCCTCTGTGCCTCAGTGCTGCTCTTTGTAACATAGACGTTCCTCCAGCTCAAAGAGGCGCTTGAAGTGAACATCACTTTCTACAGAACTTCAAATACGGCAGTAATAAGAGTAACATCAAAAACAAGGAGTACGAAACCCAAGGGGCTGAGTGGTATGTAATACCATATGACATTAATTTCAAAGACAGAGCTAACTATATGAATAAGCATTGTTAATTAGACAGCACACTTGCCTTAYGTGAGCATGCACATATACAAAACCATTAGCAAGACTACAGAGAACTTCCCATACCTTGACAAGGTATGAGGGTCATTGCAGATCACTGCTGTGAAACACTAAGGAAGGTAACACTGGCCTGCAATTACTTGTAAGTGTAAAAATTCCATATTCCAAAATACAAAAAGCAAGCACATGTCGATGATGGCAAAGACACACAAGGACACTTCCAGTATTTGCAACTTTCACCGACTTTGTTGCTTACGATGAAAACTCCTCCTCCTTGCTGCAAAACTAGTTAACAGGAAAATGGCAGACATGTACCTTGCAACAGGTTCAAATTTTCTAGTTCACAAATGGAGAATGAAGAGGGAAGGCAATTTGGACTTCCAGCTCACAGCAGGAGTAGCTGCAGTTTCTTGCCCCAAAGAAGGAAAAAAAGCTGTTTCTGGGTTGTACAAAAGAGAAGAATAAGAAAAGATGCATGACCTCATAACCACAGCAAGAATCTGTGATGACAAACCAGACACTCGATCTATTTAGGGAAGATAAAAATCACAATGTCAGTGGTTGGGGCCCACAGCAAGCAGCACAGCACACGATGGATTCAAACACAAATTACACCCAGCATATAAGGAATARCCACACAACACTGGGCAGCAGGGAAGGTACCAGGTTCCCTCTTCTCAATTCCTGCCTAGCATTGTCAGCARCACTTATTTTAGAAATGCATTTTACTTAACTTATCTCGGGCAGAGTTCATTTGCTGCTGATCATTGTGGCATTTTGAATATCACTAACACATCCAGGCTGCTCATCTCTGTGATTCCAAGCACACGTGTTTCCTCCTTTCTGTTTACTTGGCACGCGCACCTTGCTCCGCGCGAGCGCCGACGCCGGCTGCACGGCTCCGGCGGCAGGCAGGCGCCCCGTAGCTCCGCGCACGGTCCGCAGTTCCGGCCCGGGAGGCACCAGGGCCCGCGCCGGCTGCGCTCCCGGCCTCAGAACCYGCCGGCTCCCGCGGGATGCCGAGCGGGCGGCGGGAGCGGGCGCTGCAGGCGAGCACGGAGAGTGTCGCGCTACGCGGGACACCCGGAGAGCTGCTCCATGGCATCCAGATCATCCTCCTGAAAGAACAGCAAAGARGTCTTCCCGAACAGCACGCAGGCTACGCAACAGACACTTTTTTGAAGTCTGTCCCATAAACATGCATTTATTGCGGTAAACCCTGTAAGCATGGGCTTGCTTGCAAGCACCTGCCTCCATTTCCCTGATACTGGTCAGACCTGTACACGTGAATTTAAAGATTGCTGGTCTACACAGACATCCGCCAAACTCAGTGAAACTACTTCACCTACTGCTTTTAACTAGCTTAAGGAACAAGTCTTGTTTAAGTAACAATGGTTAAACTTGGTACACTGTTTTTTTCCACTCTACATCTATSTAAGTGGGGAAGGAGAAGAGGAAATACAGTAAAATATATGCATATTTATATTTTTTTTCCTAGATATATTAATTATCAAAAGCCAGGCTTTAAGAACAAAATAGTAAACTATTCATTTTTTTTTTTGCCGCAAATCACTTTTTGATGGCTACATGGCAAAAAAGTTAATTAAAGGTGGTAGAAGGTATAGGGATGGAGGAAGAGATGTGACAAATTTAGAATTAAAACTTTTCCTTAAGTTTTGAAAGAGCCAGAGTAGCAGCTCTATCAGCCATTCATCAGACTGTTCTCAGCTTTGAAGATCAAAGAAGTTTGAGAGACCATTTAATGAATTCTAATAAGAAGCTTCTGCACCATAATAAGCCATGGGATAAAATATCCCAATGCTTAGCTTTAAGAAAAAATCTAGGTGTTAAAACAGACTTTCATGAATTCACAAACTACCAGTGCTCTTAACTGTCAGGTTAAGAAGAGTTTCTGTATTTTTCTTGTTTTGATCTGGTCCCGCTCATCCCCTTTGCACTGTTTTAATGTCAGCACATTAAGATTTACATAAATACACAATTCCCTGCAAAAACAGAAAGCGAGCAAAACCTCTGTTTCTTCACCCTAAACAATGCCCTTTTGGAAAGGGCACGAGACACATGTTTGCATTTCTTTTAGGAGAATCAAAGTAACACCTCCGAAGTCGATTGTTTTCCTAAGCCACAGCAAATACTCACGGGTCAGCTTCAAAGAAGTCGCGTTAAAAAGAAGGGAGGGGAAAAAGAAGCTTCACCACCCAAACGCGCAGGGGGAACTTGGCTGTTTCAGGACCTAAAGGGGCCGAGTTTGCCCCAAAGCTGCCCCCTCCAGGACGTTATTCAGGAAAACGAAGTCGCGTGGACAGAAACGCCTCGACCCGCCCCGAGCCCTCGCAGAGGCTCAGAAATAAGGAGAAAAATATAAAATAAAATAAAATAAAATAAAATAAAATAAAATAAAATAAAATAAAATAAAATAAAATAAAATAAAATAAAATAAAATAAAATGAAATAAAATGAAATCCCGCCGCTGCTCCCGCAAGACCCTCCGGGGCTCCTCGAGCCGCCCCTGCGCCAGCCCCGCGCCGCGCAGAGACACCGCGGAAATGAATACACCAACAGGCAGAAAAACAAACTAATAAACGCGAACAAACCACGAAACCGGGCAGCGCCTCCGCACCGACACCCTCCAGCCCACGGGAAAGAACAAAAAGAAAGAGAAAATAAATAAAAACAGAGAGGGAAGGAGACAAGCCAGCACTGGCGGGTACATAAACGGGCACACAGAGACACACACACACAGAGTCGCACATACATGCGGACGCACACAAACGCACAGGGGTGTTTTCCTCTGCCCGTGGGCAGCGCCGTGCCCCGCAGAGCCCCCGCAGCCGCTGCCCCAGCCCCGGCCCCGCGCTCACCTCCGCCTCCAACACCGGCACCGGCGCCCGCCGCGGCACCGAGCGCCCGCCCCCCCTACAGGCCCCGCCCCCTACAGGCCCCGCCACACAGACCACGCCCCTCACCGCCCTGTCCGTGTCCCGCCCGCCCCTGGCCACGCCTGCCCCGCCCTGACCACGCCCCTCCCAGCCGTGGCCCCGCCCGCGGGCCCGGCGCCATTTGCAGGTGCTGGTGCCGCGGGCTCCGCGGTTCCTGGTGGTCCCGGTGTCCGCGCGGGAAGCGGCTGCCGGGAGCAGCCCGTGGTGGCGGCCGTSGCTCAGGCGGCCCCCCGGCTCCCCACGGGAACCCGCTCCCGGGAAACCAAGCGGTTTTCCTGCCGCCGAGGCTTTAGGGTGGACTCCATCCCATAGGATTTCCACCAGCCCGCGTGGGTGAGCTTCCTCACGGAGCTCACGGTGGGGCATGTTGGAAGACTCGAGATAGCAGCGGCTATATGTAGACAAAATATGTATCTATACATGCCTTACATACATTATATATATAGTGCATTATATACATTATATATACATATGTATATAYATAYACATCACCAAATCCCTATCCCAGGCAGAACCTCTCATTCCCGTTTGGGCAAAGCAGCACCAAGGAGAGGAGGGAGCTCGTCCTCCTTGGTGCTCAGCAAAACAAGGGACTTCACCCAGGGACTGCAGTGAGGTGGAGCTGATGGTGGTGGTGGTGATAATGATGATGATGATTTAGGCAGAATGCCCGTATTCCCTAAGTTACTGGAATGCATGATAAAATTGTCATTATTTAGCCTTACAAAGCCTGGCTGAAGCCATGTACAGTGCGTACGCTAAACTCGGTTTTAAGACCCTTAGTTCCAGGTCAAAAGCATTTCAGCAGCATGCTGCTCAGGTACCTCTGTCKGGCTCAGACTCCTCCAGAGGGATTATGTGGGATAGGGAAAGGGAGCTGGGCTGCTCCCACGGCAGCTCCGCTCCTCAGATGGGGAGGACAGAGGCACAAGGAGCGCAAAGACGGTCAGTGCTGAGCTTGTGCTGCCTGGAGTGTCGGCGGTGCCCAGACCCTGCCTTCGTGTTCCTGACACTCCGTAACTGCAGCCAAGTGTTCCTGCCAGCACGGGGCKTTTAAGTGGGATATTGCCTCTTAACCTGGTCAAAGCATCTGCCTAAGGAGGGCTGTGCAGGCAGCTCGGGCGCTGCAGGATGCCTGTGGGAGATATAATAGCCCCAAATAGCTGTGGGGAGCCGCTGATCAGTGACTCTTCCCACCTCAAAATCTGGGGAGCTCAACTGATTTCAGCACTACATTCAAGTGGAAAAGCTCAGCATAAAGAGCCTCGCATCTTGCAGGTCTCTCTTAATATTTTCACTTCTACATTCAAGTTGTTTTCCATACACAGCAAAGATAGGCAATGCTTAAAAAAAAAAAAGGTCTCACATAGGGAGCTTTCTCTACATTCAAAAACAGAATCTGAGAATCTGAAAAAATAATTTCCAAAAGTCTGAAAATGCAGAGCCACTTAGARCCTCCTGATTAGAAGTGGGTAACAAAAGCCTTCTGCATCAAATTTTTCTCTCCAGATCATGATTTATGCAAGAGTAAAGTCTAAATGAGCTTTTGGAAAACAACTATTCTATGGTATGTTAATTTGGAGAGAACTATTTTTTTCCTAGAAACGTGTAGAACTACAAAACATTCTAATTCTTCTCGTAATTAAAATAAGTAATTCTCTGCTCTATGATATGTTCAGAAACATCCTGTCCCTGTCTCATGTCTTTTACTGAAGAGTCTACAGGAATATATTTAAAAAAAAGCTCTTCTCAAGTATTTGTGATTCAATCAGAATATGAAAGTAGTCAAGTTGTAAAAGTTACATATTAAAATAATGCTAACAATTCTCATTGAACAGGCACTTCCCAGGAAATTCAGACCTAAATTTTCAAACTTATYGGTGGCTTTTACTTACCCAAGTATTGAGGTTTTCCTCTTCTTGCAGTAATTGCAGTGTACTCTTACACACTGTCCAGGAGACACATCTCTCTAGTGTACCAGTGAATGAACACCAAGCCTGGCTTTTGCTCACTGGAAACAAGGGTAGGAAGGCAGGCCCTATGACAGGGCCCTACACACTTCCATGTAAGCAGACACAGTCTGTAAGGATTACCTAGATTTCTGGTGATTCCTTCCAGGAGAGCACAAGTCTTTGGTGTTAAGAACYGTCCATGTTCCTCCGTTCTGCTGCTGCACCAMAAGCAACTGAGATAACGGAGCAAAACTAAGTGTAGAGCTGTGCTCCACAAACCAAAGAGCTCCTCACGCAGATACT
This sequence comes from Nothoprocta perdicaria, assembly GCF_003342845.1. Lineage (NCBI taxonomy): Eukaryota > Metazoa > Chordata > Aves > Tinamiformes > Tinamidae > Nothoprocta > Nothoprocta perdicaria. The sequence goes on from NW_020454849.1 coordinate 1,568,152, forward strand.
CACGTGAGCTGCGGTAACTTAGGCAAATTGGTCATCTGGAGACCTTCATCCATAAATAAATAATACATACATTATACTGGTGTTATTAATCCTATTACTCTGAAAATAACCGCTTCACTTTTCTGGAACTAAAAAATATATATTATATATATATAAAATAAATATATAAAAATATAATATAATATATGAAAAAWATATATAGGAAACTAATTCCCTGCCTCACTTTCTGTAATCCAAAACATAATTAACATAATTTCACCCCGTTTGGATTCCTCATCCTTGCCTCCACCCTCTTAGCCATGATCAAACCCATGCTTTTTGAAATCCTTGCTAATTTTAAAAAGTGAAAGAGGAGGAAGTATTTGGGCTTCCATCACTGTCAGCCAGAAAGTATGCAAAATGCTGGCAAATGTGTTAACTTTTGCCACAGGTTCACTTGGGAACTGAGCTGTGTTGCTCTCAAAGCTGTCAAAAATTAGACAACATTAGTTTTGTTCCCCACTTAAGGAAAAGCATCTCAAGTAACTAAATGGCTAAGGAGAACAGTCATGGCAAAAGTCAAAAATAGCATTTTCTTTTTATATGATTTTACTGTTTAGAGGATAGAGATGCATACTTGGCATAAAACTTTAGTGAAGGGAAAGAAACTAGTGACGTTTATAAGAGCAAATGTCATCTGAACTTTAATTCTTTAGTCTCCAAGTGTCATGCCTTTTAAAATAGCCACTGAAGTTACTCAACAGTTGTAATTTTAGTTAAAAGGAACACTTGAATTCCTCTTCTAAGATGAAAGATCTTAAACTGACATTGGATGTATAAAAATCTTTGGTAATAATACATTGATTGACTTACAATAATCTGTCCTTGGAGCATCTGAAGCAATCTGGAAGAAGAAAATTTCTTTTGAGCACCAACTAATCTTGATATGTGCCACTTTAAGCTTTATCTAAGCAAGAATTTAAAAAAAGAAAAGAAAAATACAGGTGTTAGCCTATGGCGTGTGTCCTCCTGACTTCATCCTTTTATGGCTTTTTTCTTCTGAAAGCTATAGCTTCTCTTATAGGAAAGTAATTCTAAGTAAACTCTACTGTTACAATGCATGCCTCCTATGCCTCTGACRGTGGAGCTGGTACTTAACCATATAAAACTAATTTTCCAGTTCATTATCTGCCTGAGAAACATCCTTTTTTCTTCAGGGAAATCTGGATGGCCATGGAGATGTGCTCTCTCATGTGCTTGGGACTGTACCCATTGAGATAACCAACTATTTTTTTTTCTTTTCTTTTTGTACAGGTTTATATTTTTCATTTTAAAGAGTGTCTCATGTTCTTCAGAGAAGAATGTACTCAGGACTGATTTCGGGMAGTTTAACCATGAGGTGGGGTGCGTTTTCAAAGAGTTTCAGTGCTCTGGCTTACTGATCAGGTCCTTCCCTTGAAGTGCTGCGTGTGCGGTGGTAGAGCTGTGCACACATATATCTGTGGGCAGGACACAGCGTTCTGTTTCTAAAAGCATCCAGACCTGCATTATGGTATCAGTGTGTTAGCTTTAATATTTCAAAAGGAAAACTTACATCTAGCTATTGCATCTTCAGCCTGTTACATGCAAGTTTTATAAGCACATGTTTCAGAAGTCTTTTGAAAGCGTGACCATGAGCACTTCGTGCCAAGTTCAGCAAATGTTTTATTCCCAAGCTGGATAGCAGCTCTAAACTCAGAGCTCCTCTGTAGGTAAAGAGCCAGCCCACACATTCTTCCATTCACACGCCTTCATAACCGCACAGGGGGAGAGTTTCTACATATTTCCTTTTTCTATTACAGTATCATGCCAATGCATAGAAGAGCAAATCCTGGTGATTAATTCTCTTGTGCGGGGCTCAGCTCCTAAGGCTCTTCATTYGGCACGGTGCGGTGCTGTGCAGACATACTGAAGTGAATTCTGGTATCAGAAACAATGCGGGTGCATTAGCTGCTTCATTATCCCTACAAAGCCCATGCTAACGTGCCCAACAGCTTGGGCTCTATAAGCAATCCCTGTCAGCAGGAGCGCTGCTATGTCTAAGTGGTGGTAACTGGGTGGACTCTGGCTTTCTGACACTGCATGAGGTGCTGCAATTCAAACAAATGCTCTATAGTTCCTAAGCGGTTTCCTCTAAGACTGGCATGGGTAAGCGAGCACTGTGGGAATATGCTAAAAAAGCATTAATAATTTTGTGCATTCATAAAAGCAAGAACCTGAGCAGAACTGTAAGTAAAACAACCATCAAAAGAAAAGCATGCAAAAAAGAAACGTGAAGCTTTCAGAATTCCCTCTTTACTTCCAAAACACCATATGCAGGAGAATTTTTATTGTCTGAATCTGACTGAATCTTCTAWCTATCTGGAAGATACATCTGGAAAATCTTTAATTATAGAGAAGCAGGACATCTATTATGATACTTAAAAATGTTTATGAGAGTTTCATTGAGTGTGCTGCTTTCAAGTCTTGAAGTCTGAACATAATGCTGTTGAAGATCATGGAGGCTGGCAAAGAGCTATAGATAGTCCTTATGACAGTATGTTCCTGAGTTGCACATGTCTAATAAATTGTTAGCATTTATCGTACTTTGGATAGGAAACTCCTGAGAACACTTAGATAGGATTATGTTAGAATAAAGTTTCCTCCTTAATCCACTTGTGCTACTGAGAATAAAATGATTTCTGCTTTAACAGTTCAGCTGAGCTTCTCTGTGTTACTGGTATTCAAACATTATTTAGGTCCAACTTTACAATAACCAAGCACCTATTTGTTGATTGCGAAGAAGAGAGGTGAATGACTTCAAAATCGCTTGTTTATGGGAACTACACTCATGAATTCATTTCAACCTTTTGTGGCTTACAGTTTAAAACAGGTCATTATACCAAGAAAAATTTGAAGGAGAAAAGAGGGATATTTGGTGAGRAACAGATCATGACTCATTTCTCCCAAAAAACAGTTGTCTGAAGATGTGAGAGCAAGAATTATGATTAGAGGATCGTATTCCTGTCTTTCAAACCTCATTAGAGTTCTTTATGCTCTAAAGAAAAGCTGTTTTTATGTGATCTACACCATTAAGAGGAAAGAGCAGTTAAGGCTCTTGAATTTCTTTCAGAGATAAATCATTCATAAGAAAAACAGTAAGAAAGATGTTTCTTTCACAAATATGTATGCATTTCTCTTTATGGGAAAAAAACTGCTTTTTTTTCTTGGGCTGCCTTAAGCTAGACATAACTAAAAACTCTCACTGACTATTGGTTAGGTCACAGTAGTTTCAGGTTTTGTTTTTTTTTTTCTTTTTGGTGGGGTTCCTACCTTTCTACCCAATATCTCTTACTCATACATGTATAGAAACATCCAGTTGAGATTTTAAGTGTCCTTACATACTTCAGGTCAAGGACATTTTGTCCCTGCATCTTTTTCCCTAGTGAAGTCACTGTAACTTCAGTTGAGTTCTGCTGGCAGTGGGAGGGTGTTTTCTGCTTCGTACTAACATATGATGAAACTTTGTAGCTAGCCGATGCAGTTTGCTTATTTCTTCTTACAGCCCCTCTGGCTTCTTCTGGTTCCTCACAGAGAGGTAGGGTCCAACCCCGTGGATGGCACAGCAGAAGTAATCCAAATAATGTTCATCATTGTTCATGAGGATATAAGACTATCATTATGACCAAATAATTCTCAATTTATTCATTATAGTAATCTTGCCAATCCAGATTGATCCAGACTTTGCTACTGAGCTAGCCGGAATTGCATGGCAAAAGCCATAATTTGCAAGACCTAATGTTTTTAAGCAATCCCAAAGATTTCCTTTCTCCCGTAGAGTGAAATTGTATTTCTACAATGGTGGTGAAAAACTTAAAATCTAGCTAATAATTTAGTGCAGGTCTCAGCTATACCACTTGCTTTGGTAAACCACAGTGACTGCTCAGTGAGGCTGCAGTGATGCCCAGTTTCTCAACACAGGTGCCTCTGGACTCTTGACCTTTTTCTTTTGAAATATAAGTGCTCTTTTGAAACAGAAAATGAGTTAATCTTTGTGGTTGCTGTAAACAGAAGTCTTTGAAACAAAACCACACTCCCTCTCCCACATATAGCACTGATGATTTAATTCTCTGTAGGAAGGCTTCCAAACCTTGCATATTTTACTCCACTGCTATTTTTTTTAATCATCAATTTTCATTTTTTTGAATGACTTCCATTTTCTTTTTTTTTCCTGTCCTTTCATTTTATTTGATACCTTCATTCTTATCAGTTTTACTTGCATACTCTTTTTAACTCTTAAATACTTATTAGATTTTTTTTCCCCAAAATACAGTCTCTCAAAGCTGAATGTTGGGATTTCCCTAAGCATCTGCTGGTATTTTTTGCTGTACACAGATACCCTCTTCTGTAACAGGTTAACTGCGTGCAAGTTTTTGTTTTACCTAAATATCATAAACCTTGTTGACTTTCTGCGTAGAACTGTGATCATCAGTAAAATGGGAACTAGACAGGAGTATTTCATGGTGACACTCTTGTTTAAGTGTTGCACCTAGCAACACTTCCTGTGAGTATTTCCCTTCATCACTTAAAGTGATGCTAATAATTAGAAGTCAAATTACTTGCTTTTATTATTAAAAAGAGATAACCAGCTTCTACTTAAGACATAAGCAGTTCTCTTAAAATTCCAAACCTCTAAACATCAGGCAATGTATGAAACATGGAATTCATGCAAACATGCGTGAATGCCCATATAGCTGTGAGGTCAAGTTACAAGAATGCAGCATCCCTGTTCTCTCTGAAGGTAGAAAAGAAGCCATAATGGTTTATTTCTTTAAATGCCATGGTCTCAAGTTGTAAAGTGTACAGCTTTGCAAGTATGGGATTGGTAAAATCTGAAGTAAGAAATAGATATATCAAGGGCTCATTTTTTTTTTTTTTATTAACCTTGCACACCATCATTTAACTTTTTTGGATGTATTTACATTTATGTTAGTTTCTTCAAAACTGTTGATTGTATTCCCGGGGCTATAAAGAAATTTTGAGTTGCTTTCCCTTGAAATAATTAAAAAACATTAAACAGACCAGTTAGCCTGCTTAAGTATTGAAATCCATAGGAAGAGTGATTATTTTAAATCCAGTTCAAGAKCTTTTAAACCTATGAATAAAAGCAGTGTGATAGGTGAGAAGTACTTGACAGTGTCTATTCTGGAGTGTTTTTTAAGTTATAAATTAGTTTACTTCCTTTAATTCAGTATTGTTGTAGTTTCAAACCAGTATTTTGTTGTCCTGAATTTACTAACCTTTTCATAGCAACTAAATCTGATCTGTTTAGGCAATGGAAGAGATATTTCACTTGTAGTTTTGTAGTGGTAAAAGCAACGGGAATCTAGTTTTTCTTGAAATTTATGAATTTATTGCACTGTATTTTAGAATGATAACTTCTAACATAATGTCATAGTTTTTCAAACAACCATTTGAAAAGTCTTAAAAATCTGTGAATTTTAAGGTGTCATTGAGCCTGATGCTCTGATGATTTCATGATGGACAGTCAGTATGGAAATATTCATTGATGAATGAAAAGTTCAAAAAGAAGTTATATAAATCATATTCATTATCATGAAATAGCTGTAGTTCTTCCAAATATGATCCAGGTAATAAATGTTTAATCTATTTGTGATTCATGAAACATATTCTTAAGAACTTTGAGTTATTAAAAACAGTCATTGATTAAGTATTTTTATGATTGTCCTTTAGCACAGGAAGTCCATAAAACCTTGCCCTAAACACTCAAATGAGGGTAAAAACAATACTCAGAGGTGGAGGACTATAATAAACTTTTGATTACGTGCACATTCTGTTTAGAAAGCAGTTGCTTAAGGAAGCCTGTGCTTTGGACTGTTTCTTTGGCCTCATCAAAAGTTATTTCGTTGTGATTGTGAAATTATTACTATGGTCATTTGTAATGGTGTTACAATTGTGTTTCTAATTGTGTTTGTATTGCATCACCCTGTGAAATAAAAATAATTTTCTCATTCATGGTGCAGTCTGACATTTTCTGAGTAAGCAGCTTGTTCGGTGGATAGGATGTTTTTGGTGGAGAACAACATGACCGAAGCACTGCTGGATTCCTGAAGAGCCTGGCTCACATTCTGTGTCTGCCTAGTTTTTGGCAGGTGTATAAGGCTGTGTGGTTGGAGCAATATAATGTTGCTCATAATGCCACAGCATTTGTTGCAAAGCAGAGAAAACTGCTGTTTAAGAGAAGAAAGAAAGATGCAGGAAAAAAAAAAAAAAAGATCATTATCATCCTTGGGGGCAATTTCAGCCCAGCAAGGACTGGATCCTGCTGCTATGGAAATAGATAGCAAAATCCTTACTTATTTTTGGTACAATCAACCCTAAACGGTAATGGAGTATCTGTGACACTACCAAGAAGGTAATATAAATGTAGCAACTTCAATCGATAAACTACAATCAATATAAATTACTAAAAAAAAAACTAAACGTATTTTTTTTCAATCTCCAACCCTCTTGAGAAGGGTGATTGAATTTGATATTACTCATCAAATACATTTTTGAGGGTTAAATTTAGAAATTTAAGCACTCCATTTTTAAGTTTCCATTTGTTGCAATTTCATGCACAGGTAATTTCAGAAAAAAAAAAAAAAAAAAAAGAAAAGAAAAAAGATGGACCAAGGTTGCTATTGTTTGATGATTAGAATTGAAGACTCTACCCAACTTTCGGAAAGCTGAATTTTGTATTTGTCCAGAAAAGATGATGAGTCAAAGAAGGAGTGAGAGCATTGTGTACAAGTGCGCCACAGTCTTAGTGCTGTCATTGGTGAGGGTTGTCATTAATAATATCAATCACACTATGAGTTTGTAATAGAGCATCTTTACAACAAGAGCCAGCATGAAGGCAATTAGCATCCATTCCTGTAGTAATCAAATCTGTTACTTGCAGAGGAGCAGATGTGAACTACTGACCTAGAAAGAAATTATATCCTATTAATTACTGAGCTCATGACCTCTTTAGTTCCCAAGATCTCTGGTCAGTGGAATGAAGAGTAAAGATGACAAACGAACGTCACAGGAAAATAAAAATGCTGTGCATGGAGTGCATGTGGGTGTTCATTTTAGGAAAAGACTTCAGGGAATCTGGTTAAGAAGAGGTGCAAGAATATCAGACATTGTTTAAATATGTATTTTACATTGAGAAAGGATAGGGAAAGTTTGCTTTAGGAGAGATTTTGGGGAAATTTAATTTTAATTAAATCAGAACTATTAAGTCTCTGAGTGCACAGCTGATGAAGGATAAATAATAATGCAACAGTTCTTTCTAAATAATGCGACATCAGTAGCCAAGTTTTCAATCAGCCTTCAGATAAGAACTCAGAATATGCAAGCATCATTGGATCATACCTAGGGAGGTCAGAAACAGCATCATCCCTGTTTTATCTCTGTCGGAGTGCAGAAGTGATTCACATACATGGCAAGCAGAAAACAAGTTCAGGATTTCCTAGATGTGGCTGCTGCTCTTTCAATAGATCTTCTTCTTTTAAGGCCACATGCACTGCCACTTCTTAAAGGAAATACAAATTATACCTTTTTCAATGTACYCTCATGCATTATCATAGCTATTAAGGCTACTAATTGAACTTTCTCAACACGCTCTTGCCTAACAAGCTGTTTTTCACCAGTACTTCATCTTAAGTAATCTTCTAGGAAGAAGGCGGGGGCCACATCCTCCTTTCCCTARGCATCTAATTTAGAGCAGCCATTTAGGTCTTCTAAACTTTTAAGGCACTGCTTCTGGTGAAATTAGGATATATTTTTACTCTATAAAAAGTCCAGTTCCTCCTTATTTGCTCCCATCACCTCTCTGCTAGAGTGATGCGTGAAGTAGATACACAAGCAAAGCTGGCCCTAAGACCATCCAAGAAGCTCACTTACATTATGAAAAGTTTTTTGACAAGTGGCTCATTTATTTAAAATATGTGCACAGTATCTTGTTGTTTACAAATAAATATTTCTCTTCCTTTCTCACTGATTTATCTCCTTAGGAGAGGAGATTCTTAGGAAATGAATRTTAAAATAGAAGAGTTTTCATGACCTGTTACTTAAAAAGAGGATGAAAGGATGAAATGGGTAATTTGCCTATGTTTCAGTTTTACCTTTTAAATCATTAACCCACATCCTATGATATTGAACGTAAGCATTTGATGCACCTGTGATATAACGAAACAGAAGCTGGAATGGGAGGTTAAGCAAATAAATAAGAGATAACATAGTATTAACTAAAACACATGGAAGGAAATGAACAGATGGAGAGATATAAAGAAAAAAAGAAATACAGGTATATCAACTGGGAAGAAAAGCAGAAGCAGCATATCTTTGTGCTTGCTTTCCGTGATATATGGCATCCACCTCACAACCCCATACGTGCAAGAAGTTGCAATGATTTCAATCTACTGTTTCATAGATCCACTACTGGGCAGTTGTTATTAATTTCTAACTAAGATGACATAGGAAATAAAACTTTGTTTTGGAATGTCCTGGTTTTACATAGGACAGATAAAATATCAAGACAAATAGTAATAAATTCAGAAAATTCAAAAGGAACGAGGAAAAGGCTRGAATGATTTATGCCAGTAATCAGACTAAGGGCTTGAATATGTTTATCTTGTGCATKTAAGTGTACCATGACTCAACGTGAGATGTGTCTGCATTTAAAAGCTATAAGATTATATGATCAGTCAGGAATGTAATGACACCAATGTATCTACTCATACTAAGGAGCTGAGTGCTCCTTGGTACAGAGTKCATAAAACTGTAGCAGCATTTTAGCAGTAAGGGAACCCTCCCAGGATCCTGAACTCAAATCTGGGCACATAAAGAGCTGCTTTTCTTAAAATTTATACTTTGGATTCAAATTTAGAAATAAAGACTCAGAATCAAACATATTTTCATGCCAAACCACCTGAAGGATATAGGAAATATTTTCCTGTACTTTCATGCCTTATTTTTTATTCAGATACTTAATTGTTTTTTATTTAGGTGGCATGTGTCCATAACGGCATGCACATGCAGTCATAAGTATTGTTTTCAATGTGAAAGACATCTGTATCTGATACTTTAGTGAAGTAAATGCACTGCTGCAAGTAAATGCAAGTTGCACGTTCACATCAGAGCACAGCATATCAAAGATTTTCCCCCCCTCTGTTTACCAATCCCAAGGAAACAAACACACCCCAGACTGATGCCCTTCGAAGCAGAGTGGCGTTTCACTACCACCCACTGAGATAGACGCAAACTCTTCCTTGCATCAGCTATATCATTTGGAGAGGCATGTGAAGGGATGCAAGTGTGACGGCTGTGAAGGGTAGGCACTTGAAAGAGCGGCCTTTGCATTCTTCTTTCCACAGGTGTGTGCGAAGGGCAACATGGGAATTTAGTTCATCAGAAGAGACTCAAAAGTACAAGATGTGAGTACCTCAAAGTTTATATTTTCCTGAGACATATTGAGTCTCTTCTGATGATTGAGTCTCTTCTTGTTCTTCTTGGTTTTGAATGAAAATCTGAAAGCATCTAATGGCATATTTACATTTCCCAAGTGCTCAGCAAGTGTAGTTGTCCTAGAATAAGGTTAGTTGATGATATTATTCCTGAAATTTTTTGTGCAATGCAATTTTCCATAAGCTCATAATTATCAAATCTTAACAAGCAGGATACTGCATGTTATAAAGGACAGTAGTAGCTTTGCTGGCAGAGAAATCTTTGGCATCATTTTCTGAACAGAATGAAAGTTAGGTATGAAAGGAACGGACGAAAAATGCACTGTTACATACAGTATTCATGTTTTTAATGACATGACACTTACTGACATGACCTTCAGTAAAGCAATAGCCTTGTTATCCCATGCCACCAGGTGCAATTTATGCACAGTGGCTTCACTGCTGGTAAGAGCAACAGTTTTAGGGAACATGAGAGTACTAATTTGTTTGGAGACAGTGTTTTTGGAAGAGCAGTCACATTGTTTGAGGAAGGAAGAGATTTCTTACGCAGCCAGCAGGATACACCTGGGTGGAAGGGAGTGAAGTTCTGGATTTCTGAGGCTGTGGCATGAAAGCCCTGTTCAGTGTTATACGCTGTGTGTTTAGCTCCCACAGCAGCCCCGCTCACCCACGCTGTCTGCTGCAGTGTCCCCAGCACTGCGGCTGCTGCAGCAGTGGCTGCAGTGGCAGAGACCTGCGCGGAGCTGCCCCAGCCCAGCGCGTCCTCCCAGCCCTCTGCACCGTCTTGCAGTGGTGCTGGCAGCTCTTACCACCTCCTGTCATTGCAGGAGGCTGCAGACACCCACCTGGATCAGCACTGACCCCTCTCAGCTCCTTGAAGCAGCCCGTGCTGTTTGGGGGAGCGAATCACTCCGTCGTGCTGCTGGTGCATCTGTCCATGAGAGAGCAGCATGGAAACTCTTGTATTCTCCTCGTTTTGCAGGGCTTGGGTGCCTCAGAGGTTTCTTACATGCCTTAAAAGTTCCCAAGTGTAAAAGAAAGAGATTTGCACAGTAAATTACAGGGACAAACTGCACAGGACATTCTGCATGATGTGCATGGGGACTCCCTGATTGGAACAGCAGGCGACATGCAGCCCATGCCAACCCCCACTGCGCTTCGGGATCACACTGCATGGCACGAGGAGGCAGCAGAGAGGTGTGCGGGGCTGGGAAACAAGGAGGTCGTCTCCTGCCTGCTCAGAAGATGGTTCTTGCAAGGTCCGAGGAGGCCGACAGAGAAGCATTGGGCTGCAATGCCATGCATTTGGAATTTCTGAAACACCGTCTTAGTGGACAACACAACCCATGAAGCTGCAAGAGGACTGCTCATCAGCCCAAACGCAAATGCTTAGTTTGCAGCACTAAAGCAAGGCTGCAACGGGGAAGACCAATACAATGCTGAGCCCAAGCTGATATGCCCTGCTTCTGAGGGGCATTTCAGCAAAGATAATCATGGAAAGCTTATGTCTGCAATGAGGACATTAGGTGGGGTGAGCTTGTATCTTGCCCAGACAAGTCTTCAGTGTTACAGAAAGACATCTAAATAGTCATATGGGAGCAAAGGACTGCACATAATACCACTATACTGTCACAGAGAGCCTGAGTGGTGTGATGGGAACAGACGCAGCATGTCAGGATCTACCAAGAGATAATCCAGCTGACTTGCAATCTGCAAGCAGATAGAACCATTACGATTTATAATCCCGTCCAGGAGCGTGGTGCACAATTGCTCCTTTCCTTAGCAGTGGAAATGGCTTGTTGTCAGAAGCAGATAATCATCACCCAAAGGCTAAATAGTTTTCTGGGAACCAAATATTATTTTTAACAGGTTTACATAACAGTAAGAGACTGCTACAGCTTCCCTAGTTGCAGTCAACAGAGAGGTACGCTGTGGTTACAAGGTGTTTTGCAATAACATTAAATTGCCTGCAATGTCCTCTGCAATTAAGGATTTACTGTAGTGATCACAGGATTGAATTATTTTGTCTGTCTAATGGAAAATCTGGTTAGATGACTCAAATCATTCCTCTGATCTGTCCTGTGTACACCTACGGATCTATTTAACTCACTTCTATAAATGGTATATACTGCTTTCAGTAAATCATCCAGGAACCTTCACTTTTAGATACAGTGTTGCTCCATTTTTTAAAATATTGCATTTAATCATTTATTTGATGTAAACATGCAGTACTTTCTCAGATAAGACCATCTAAGGTTGGCTGTTCATTTTCATATTTGCTGTAAGCAATGCAATCAAGCAGTATAAAACATTTTGTGAGGTAATGCTATGACCAAAGCCACAACCACACCATTTAGAAACCATGGAGATTTTGGGAACAAGTGCTACTGATGTCCAAGAATTTCAACATTATAATCAAAACATGAAGCACTGGCCCTCTCATTTATTGTGACTAGTCATTGCTGAAAATTGATTTTTTGTATAAAAAGCATGCAGGTCAGAGGAGAAACAGTTGGATCCTTATTAATTAATTTGTCTCAGCTATAAATTGCATTCCACTTGCTTTATCCCCCTGCATCAAACCAGCAGGGCTTTTTCTTTCACTTGAACAAGAGCAGAACATAGCCTATTTTCCTGTTACCTAATTACTAGGTTACCTCCTGTGATCAGCAGAGTGGTTCAGTTATGCCATTACCCTGCCTGAGTAAGCTGCAGGAATGGCTTGCACAGAAGCTGCCCACCAAGAAACTGCCAACAAGAAACAGCATTAGCTGCTGCTTTTGTAACTACAGAAAACAAACGAACAAACAAAATCCCTCAGATATTGCCTTTCGCATCTGTGATGCCCTGACTGCTGTCTTTACAGGAGCACGATGGCAGTGACAAAAAACAAGGTTGTACCAGCGGTGTGGCCAGGGTTAACACAGCCAGCTCCAGTAACAGAGCCGTGCCAAGAGCCTGGCAAACCTGCAGCCCCAAGGAACGTCAGATTTAATGTGCAAAAGGGAGTGCGCATTAGTGGAGAGCATCTGCTCCCTGGTGGATTCCTTCACAGAGCAGGTAGGTTTCCAGACTATTTCAAGGAAAAGCTCTTAATTGGAATATGCAGCATTATTATGAATAGTACAAATTCAGAAGTCCAAACTGGAAATCACTAAGTTTTACTCATCTTCAACAAACCTGCGGATATGGAATGAATTAAAAAAAAAAAAAAGGACATCTGTTGGCAAGTTGCTAGGTCTTGATGAATATTACAGAATCACTGAATCAATGCACAGCTGAGGTTGGAAGAGACCTCTAGAAATTATACAGTCCAAAAAACCCAGCTCCAGCAGGGATACCTAGGGCATCGGGCACAGGGCGGCATCCAGGGGCGTTTGGAAGATCTCCAGAGAAGGAGACTCCACAACCTCCATGGGCAGCCTGTTCCTGGGCTCTGTCACCTCCAGAGTAAAGTTTAAAGTTCTTCCTTACATGGAGGTGGAACTTTCTGTGTTTCAATTATCCCTTGTCCTGTCACTGGTCACCACCAAGAAGAGTTTGGCCCCATCCTCTTTACATCTTCCCCTCAGGTATTCATGCATGTTGGTAAGATCCTCTCTCAATCTTCTCTTCTCCAGGCTAAACACACCCAGCTCCCTTAGTCTTTCCTCACATGAGAAATGCTCCAGTCCCTTAATCACCTTTGTTGCTCTGCGCTGGACCCTCTCTAGAAGCTCCACATCCCTCTTGTCCTGGGGAGCCCAGAGCTGCCCCCAATGCTCCAGGTTTGGCCTCCCCAGCGCTGAGCAGAGGGGCAGGATCCCCTCACAGATTCACAGATTCACAGAATATTTAAGGTTGGAAGGGACCTCTACAGCTCATCTAGTCCAACCTTCCTGCTCAAGGCACAGGGTGGCATCCAGGCGGGTTTTGAAGACCTCCAGAGTAGGAGACTCCACAACCTCCCTGGGCAGCCTGTTCCACTGCTCTGTCACCCTAACAGTAAAGAAGTTGCTCCTCACCTGGAGACGGAACTTCTTATGCTTCAGCTTGTGGCCATTACCCCTCGTCCTATCGCTGGCCACCAGTGAAAACAGCCTGTCCCCTTCCTCCCTGCATTCTCCCTTCCTGAACTTATACATATTAATCATATCCCCTCTGAGCCGTCTCTTCTCCAGAGAAAACAGGCCCAGCTCACTCAGCCTCTCTTCATACGAGAGATGTTCCATTCCCTTAATCATCCTGGTTGCCCTTCTCTGGACCCTCTCCAGAAGCTCCACGTCCTTCCTATACTGGGGTGCCCAGAACTGAACACAGTACTCCAGGTACGGCCTCACCAGAGCTGAGTAGAGGGGCAGAATCACCTCCCTTGACCTGCTGCCAACATCCTCCTCATGCAGCCAGGAGCCCATTGGCCTTCTTGGCCATGAGGGCACTGCTGCCTCATGGCTAACTTGGTGTCCACCAGGACTCTCAGGTCCCTCTCTGCGGAGCTGCTCTCCAGCAGGTCAATCCCTAACCTGTCCTGGTACCTGGGGTTATTCCCACCCAGGGGCAGGACCCTGCACTTGTCCTTGTTGAACCTCACGAGGTTCCTCTCTGCCCAACTCTCCAGCCTGTCCAAGTCCCTCTGAATGGCAGCGCAGCCCTCCGGAGTGTCAGTGACCTCCTCTGTCACCAAGGCACCCTCCCCATTCAGCAGTGGACTAACGTTTTTCCTTGTTCTCTTCCTGCTGTATTCGTAGACCTCCCTATTGTCTCTGACATCTCTTTCTAACTCTAATTCCAGACGGGCTGTGGCCTTCCTCACTTCATCCTGCATTGTCAATGTTCCTATATTCTTCCCATATGGTCTAGCCCTTCTTCCACATTATGTATGCACTCTTTTTCTCTTCAAGTTTTCCCAAGCACTCCTTGCACATCTCCTGCCCCCGTTGCTCCACTACTTCTTGCAGGAATGAACCAATCTTGATCTTGGAGAAAGTGGTACTTCAATATTAGCCACCTTTCTTGGACCTCTTTTCCTTCTAGAACTCTGGCCATGGGGATTTCTCCAAGGAGCTCCCTAAAGAGGTCAAAGTTGGCTCTTTTTAAGTCCAGGGCTGCAATCCCACTTCTTGCCCAGCTTCCTCCTCACAGGATCATGAATTCCAACATCTCATGGTCACTGAAGCCAAGACTGCCCCAACGTTCACATTTCTCACTAGACCATCTCTGTTTGTTAGTATCAGGTCTAGCAGCGCCCCTCCCCTTGTAGGCTCCTCAACCACCTGCAACCAGAAGTTAACCAGCCATGTTTTGCAGGAACCTCCTAGATTGTCTGTTCCTGGCTGTACGGTTACTGCAGGAGACATCATGGTGGCTGAAGTCCCCATAGGGCCTGTGATCGTGAGACATCTTGTAGGTGCTCGTAGGAGCCTCATCCTCTTCCTGGTCGGGAGGTCTCTACTAAACACCCACTGCAGTGTCTCCCTTATTGGCTGTTCTTTACCCCTCAGCCACAGGCTCTCGCCTCACTCTTTGTCCTCCCATATGCTGAGCTCCATACATTCCAGTTGCTCGCACACAACGTTCCAGTTGTTCCTCGCAATGTGAGACGAGTATGATTGATGAGACGATGTATGATCGTAATACCATGATGTAACATTCTAGTGATGTGAATGTTATATTGCAGAAGCGGCCCTGGCTCCCACGCTTGGCAATTTATTTAATACTTTCCTAGATTGCTCTCAGATTCCACAATGGATGGAAGAAAACACCATCTCACTGGATATATAACCAATAAAATAAAATTGCTTTGACTTCCAAAAGATTGCTTCCCTAGTGATTAAGGCTGATGGGTGCTTCTGATCACTAGTTCAGACAAGGCTGTTATTTCCCTCTTCCTACCTTCCAAGTCTGACAAACAATGAATCTTTGGAGAGCTGCATGTTGCCCAGTTACAAGATTTGGTCATTTTGTTATCAAGGCTTGTTGGAGAAAATGCCTTTGTGGTCAAGAAAAGAAGCTGCACTGAAGAATACTTATTATAAAATAGATTAAATTTCTTTGTAAAAGCCATAAAAAGTTGTTCAAGTTCCTTGAAACATATCATAACTTAGAGAAGGATTAACCAGAGTCACATTCATATCTGTTTTGCTTTTCAATACTCACACTAAGGAATAAATCTGAGGATAGCCAGGGTGGTATATATAACAGATACGAAAAGAGAGGGAATGCCAGAAACAGGAGAATCCACATTCTGTCATCGGAAGTGAGAGAAAAAGTGAGTTTGCCTAGAGAACAAGAGTTTAAAAAAGAGCTATTCTTCAGATGCTGAATGGAAATTAGGAGCTTGGGAACACTGCTTGTTTTGCAGAAAGTAAGCAAGCATATCAGAGGAATCAGAAAGGCTTGATCAAACTGGGGACATGTGACCAGTCCTGGAGAGATTTCAACAGTGCAAGTGGAAGAAGAAAAGGCCCTTTGGGATGTCTGTGGCGACATCTCCCAAATGAAGAGCAAGTGACAAAAATAATGCAATAGGCAAAAAATAATTCATTGGGTCCTGAGCCCACCTCCTCTAAGGAGATGAAGTCTAACATAGAGAGAGACTGGATAGTCTCCAATGAAGAGTAATTTGCGCTCTTCGTTTTTTCAGCTGTTGCACATAGAAGTGCAAAACATAGTAGCACCTATTAAATTACCACCCAGATAGTACCCATCATTTCAAACCCAGCATTTTCCCAATATGTTACTTCTGTAGGTGTTTCTGCTATCCAGTGTAGAGAAGGGATCCCCTGGAAGCGTAATTATTTGCTCAATGTGATATTGTTTCCATATTGAACTCATTGCATGTGGGATTCCAGCCACATATGCATCACTGTAGCATGAATGAATTATTTTGCTGTCTGAAGTAGCTAACTTAGAGAATCAAAACATTTTTTTACTAGGCATGATACTTCTTCCTGCAGCATAAGCCAGAAACAGAAATATGAATTTAAACTGAATGCTTTCTCTGAAAAGTTCATATTTGAGGAGAGTAGGACAAGACAAGAGAGAAGACAAGGGAGAAGGGTAATTCTTTTTTATGGAAGATTGCTTTCAAGAGGAAAGATGTTCATCACAAAGTTGTATTATTTTAAAAAATAAATGACTGAAGATTTTCTCAAAATCTAGCATGTTTAAAAATAAATATAGAGCTCCTGAGTTTTGTTAGGAACAACCACCACTGGTGACCTCTTAATCAAGGAATAAAATTCTGTGTATGGAGGTGTATAGAAAGTTTCTCCATATTCTCTACTGAGGGCTTATCTTATAGCTTATCACACAGACCAAATAAATATGGAATTTAATTGACGTCACTTAACTCCAGAATATTAATGGACCCAGAAAATATCTGCCTAAAGAACCTGTTGATCTTAATGACGTCTGTAATATATCTTATCTAGGGAAAAATTTCATACTTATTCACATCATAGTCTGAATAAGCAAAATAAGGAAATGGGTTAGGTCATAAATTCCAATTAAAATTTTGCCTCATGGAAGCTGTATATATGGAGTAGGGAAAGCAAGTTACTCCAAACAAATTTCTACAGGAGAAATTGTTCATCTTATTTACTGCCTCTGAAATAAATCCTCACTGAATTGACACTATTCTCTTTTTTTGATGTATTTTTAAATTATTTCTAAAATGTTATAAAAGCTTGCAATTGTTGTGATATTAATGTAATTTTATTCTGCATTATCCTTCGTCAGCTCAACAATATTTATTAAGTGATTCTTTATTCCAATGTATAACTTGTCTTCTGTTAATAAACAAATATTCTAGCTGCAGAGGGTAAGATCCTGAAAATCTCAAGAAATTACTGTTTCCTTCATCTTTCTACCCAGGAAAAGCACCATGTCGAAATGGCCAGAGCTAGCAGGAGTGAGCTACTGTGGTTAAGACAAAAATTCACATACTTTTGCAGACCGGGATTACTAGAATTTGCATTCATATGGCAATATTTTGCTTCGTTTTCCTCTTTGGGTTTTTATTATCAGTCATGCCACTGTGCTTCCATGTTTTAGCTGAGAAACAGAAGTACCCACAGAGACTGAGAAAAGGCCTTGCTGCCTTTCCAGGTTGCATGGGAAGCACAGTCTCATGACAGATCTGAGTCCTATTTTGGTCTTCTAAACCACGTATTTAAATATTGAGAAAAGATTCTCTGTATTGTAAATATAAGCCTTCAGGTACTGATGTTGCATATATGTTCTGATGTTCTAAAAGGAAGTTAAATTTCAGAAAGTCCTATTATCTATCGATCGGCTTTGTTGAAGCAACTCTAATAGCAGAGAGTGATAGTAAAGC
Organism: Nothoprocta perdicaria; assembly: GCF_003342845.1. Lineage (NCBI taxonomy): Eukaryota > Metazoa > Chordata > Aves > Tinamiformes > Tinamidae > Nothoprocta > Nothoprocta perdicaria. Next base: position 1,585,981 of record NW_020454849.1, read on the forward strand.
AATGCTTGACATAGAACAACTCGCTGAGGGCACCATGTGTCACAGGAAAATGAGATGGCCCTGCCTGACTGTACACACAGTAGCTACTGCAGAAATTTAGTTCCTGAGGTTCCAGGGCCTAAAAGAACCTTTCCAAAAACCCTGCCAAAGCGACCCCCCTCCCCGCTCCAGTTAAAACTACAACAAAAAGAGAACAAGGCTAACTCAATGAAAGTCCAGCAGATAGAAATACAATGGCAAACAAAGGTAGTAGAAAAGCGAAAAAAAAAGTCACTTGTCTAAGACAAGAATGGTGTATGACTATAGGGTGCAAGAATGGTGCAAATTTTGTAGTACCTATCCTTCCAGTGGCAATCGGTTTTAAAATAAATTCCCCACTAAGTCAAGAAAAATATTTATGCATATTATAGAAATGTTCTTGTCCAAAAAAGATAAAAAGATCCATTGATAACTTCACATCAGTCATGACTAGACTATTGAACAAGGATTAGTAGTCAACAGGTTTTATTCCTTGAACTCGGAAGGTAAATGTGTTTGCAACAAAAATATTGTTCTATTGATTTTGTCCTAAATAAAGAACAGCTGAAGCTGACCATTAAAAGAGAAAGGAACAGAGAAGTGCTTCTGCATTTCTCAGGCAGGATTAAAAATATCTGAATCTTCTATCAGCACTTGAACTTGAACATGTCTGAGGGAAAAGTTCAGGTCCTTGGAAGAGCAGATTAATTTTTCTGATTATGAAAAGATTAATTTAAAATAAGAATTAAAAATAAATCACTTTTCCAGTATCAGTTTATTTGCCAAATGCCAAGTGATCTGAGATGAAGACTGATCCCAAGATGATATCTAAGCTAAGAAATTTCATGGAACAACATAACGGAAACTTTTATTCTTCTTCCTCTTCTGAACAAATACCCAAACCCCATTTTTTTTGGCAACATGGATAAAAATATAGGGCCACAGAAAGTACCATATTGCATCAGACCAGTGTTTCAATATTCAGAGAAATGCCGTTCATATTTCAAAAGAAAGTACTAGAACAAATATTTCTGGAACAGCCCATTGTAAGCCTCCTTATTCCACACCTGTGCCCTAAAACCCTGAATGTTGTTATATTTTTACTGCTATCTAATCAGTAACCATGATAATCACATTATTCATGTAAATGCCTAAAGGTTCACTGAGCAACTGAATCTACAGTGTTCTCTAGACACTCATTCCCTTCAAATTATCGTGTACAGAACAAAGTAAATATATTACCTGAATGTGTTTCAGAGGACCTGAACTGCTTTATTTCAGCTACACGTCTAATTTGCCTTTTGACAAAGTATTTACTCCATGTGTTTTCCAATTGGCTGGAACTAAGGGCTTTCCTAACCTTACTAATATTTGTCAAAAACATTTTGGGACACCTCAGATTCATACTGCCTCCTGCTAGACAAGGGTGAAGTAGTATTGATGTATGAAAGCACATTACTGATAATAATGAGCATTAGCAGTGTCTGCTCTGCTTTGTTATATTCTGTACCATACCTGTGCATTCCTGGTAAGCTCCAGGTGTAAGAATAAGGCCCAGCACACCACAGGTCAATAATATAGCAGAGTTAATATTTTGAGAAAGAATATTATAGTTCTCTCAGGTGACTCAGCTGATTTATCATTTTCAATCTAAGTAGGAGCTATTTCATGAGTAGGGTAAGTCTCTTTCCTCCTCACTGAAGTGGTGTGTAGATGGCTCCTTGTCTTCACAGGGACACAGCACCCTGCTGCTCCTGGGGCTCTTGCCTCCATCTCCAGGCAGGTCAGGTCTGTTGAGGCAGCAAGAAAAATAAAATTGTCTTTTCAAAACTTTTCATTTGAGTGGAATTAAAGTTAGGAAGCTGTGAAAACACTAGCTTTGAGCTTATTCTTTCTTTCCTTTAAAGAAGAAAAGAGTTCAAAAGGCCTGGTAATACCCCCAGACTTTAAGAAGAGACACCAGGCCAGCGTTTGAGGAAACACACTGTGAAAATGCAACAAAGCTTTACAGGCAGGCTCAAGAAACAGATCTCACTGAAAACCAGCAGAGTTACCATAAATGACATAATCTGCTTTAGCTTTAAACTGAGTGATTGCACATGTGCTCATCTGTAACAAGCAAAAATGCCAGAGATGTGTGTCTGTGCCCCGGTGGCTGGTCTGCAAGGACGAGTTGTCCTTTAGATGGTGCTGTGACCATGCGCCTGGGTGCTCCAGTAGTGGTTTAGGCATGTTAATGCTGAGCAATGAGAGGCAAGAGATCCCTTTCAGATGTGCTATCTCAAAAAATCCTTGTCATTTTTACCTTGCTTCTCTGAAAATGAGCATAGCCTTTGCTATGCTTGCTGATATTTTGCTTCAAATACCTCACTTACTACTGTCTTTCTAGCAGGATTGATGATGGGTCTATAATTCGTGTACTTTTATTGCTGCAAGATTGTTTTCCCGTCTCCTACCATCTACATTGCTGGTAAGTAAGGGAATAAAAGATCTAAAGTCAAGGAAACTGAAGAGGTTTCCCAGCAGAGTGCGGTGCCCGTGGCCTCTCCAGGAGTTCCTGGTTGTGCTCTGGAAGGTGCCCTCACTGTTTATCTAGGGCAGTGCACCACGCCAAAAAAAAAAAAAAAAAAAAAAGTGACCACGTGTCTTTCATTCAATGTATTTTCTTTCTAAATGATCAAAAATACTTGCTGGGGAAAGACAACCGGGTCATCCAACCATTAGAGTTTTCACAGTTACTCACCTTTTTTCTCTGTCACTTTTTTAGTGCAGAAATTCACGTGAGTGTTGGGGTAGTGAGAGTGGACAGCTTTTATTGCAGTGATCTCGCTACTTCCTCATACTGCTGTTACATTGCAAAAGCAGGAAGCATTAATGTGTACCAAGGGTGTAAGAATACAAATATGGTTCTCCAAACACTCTTGTGTTTTTGAGAATAGCATTTCTCAGCTATTCTCACTGTGACTGGGATCACGGCGCATATACACACTGGTCATCTCCCTCTCTCTTCTAAATACACATGGAAAGAAGGAGAAGGAACTGCTTATTTATCAGCTGAGTGTGTTTTCCTCTGACTACAAACAGCGAAAGTGTTAGTTTGGTCACCTTTTCCTTGTCATTGCAGCACCTCACCTTACGGCATTAGAAGCACATTCTGCTCACGCTTTCCAGTGGAGCAGGAGTGGTTGGAACCAGAAGGAAGGTTTCCCACCACGGGTCATCCAAAAGCCCAGCTGGCATCGGTCGGCAGGTGTGCATTCCTACATGGCATCAGGACCATATCCTCTGCTACCTGTTGCACACTCGTGCAACAGGTCCCACAGGATTTGCCAAACTTCCTTTTTTTCCTTTTTTTTCCTTCATGTAGCAGATGAAAAACAACTCAGTGAATGACATTTATCAGTTCTCTGTCAAAGGTGTGGGGTAAGAAGAAATAAGAAAGGTGGGATAAGAAAGAAATAAGAAAGCACATGTGCTGCCATTTACCTTCTCTGTATCAGACAGACAGCTTTACAGTCTCTGAATCACCATCAGTGTAAGTGGTCACTCCTTTTCCTGAAGAAAAACTTCATCTCCTGATGTATTTTTTCTGAGTTTCCTCATCCCTCCTGTTCCTGTCCACTGAGTTTACCATTTGGTCTCCTGATGCCAGAAAACCACAATAAATGAAGTGGATCTGGTGTGGGTGCAGACTGATCTCAGTGCATTCACAGGCCCCTAATCCAAGAGACTCAGAAAAACTTCTGCACAAACCCATTTAGCTGAGAGGACCATGTTTTCAGCTCAGTTATATGCATGTCTTCCTGCCCTTTAGACACCTTGTTGACTATCCTGGGCTGTTTTTCACAGCTGAAGTGCAGTGAAACATCTCCCAGCGTTGCCTACTTACCTGCTGTAAGTGGTTGTGCCTACTTACCTGCTGTGTGAACTCACCAGCCACCACCAGGAGTCAAGGTTGCTCCTTCTCACCTCCTGAAAGGGTTTCACTGAAGTCACTATCTCCAGAGACAAGCTCTTTTGGCCAAGACTGGCTCAGTTGTTATGCTACTTGTTGTGAGGGTTTACTTTGTGCTTGCTTCTGAGGACTAGCTCAAAGATTTCCATCCATAATGACTCCTGTACCCCAGATTGGTAAAGATCACCTTCAGAATGCAAAGGCCTCGGAATCAGACCTTGCTCCTGACCCTTTCTCAGCTACAGGGAAAACTAGAGTATACTCATATGATTAATAATTATGCAACCGTGGAAACACAGTCAGTTGGTATACTTCTGTCATTTCCAAACTAACAAGTATGTAATATTCCTGTCTCAGCATTTGCATTGTAGCATTTACATGGTGGATATCTTCTCATTTTACCACTTGTTTGCAGAATAAAGTAGAGTTTTTCATCTGTCAAGCCTTATATTTAATTCAGTCACTTTCATTAAGAATGAAATGAAATCAGGGCAAAGACGTGTTTTCATTCTCAATCTTAGCATCTGCTGAAAAGGAAAAATAATGAATGTGGGCTTTAGAAGATAAAGAAAGCAATTTTTTAAAGAAAAAGAAACAAAATAAATACACATTTTTCATTCTCTTACAGAGTGACATAAAACAAGGCTTCATGAACTGGAGGGGTTCCCCAGGGGTAGTCAAAGTTATGCCATGCATCTTCATTGCACCACTGCAGAATGAAAGCCATCAATGAGTGTCTTTACCTCTGCAAGAACAAGGTAGCCACTGCTTAGGTGACTGCATGCCTGGGTAGTGACCTTGGAGAGCTGTCTTCCAAAACCCAGCTGCTCCTAACCATGTTTCTCTCTCTAGTTTCCTTAGCTTTCCCCACGCTCCGGCCTGCTCCTCCTTTGGACACAGGTCCTGTGTGAGCTTACATTCTGCCCGTGAGGAAATCCCTGTGTCTTGAAGCCATGGTGCTATCTGGAAAGCCATGCACTTTCTGGAATTCCCAAAGCAGCCTCCGTGGAGCGGACAGGCTGCCAGCAGGGCCTTCCATGTGCAGCGCAGGCTGGTCCCAGCGAGTGCACGCAGTGCGCAGAGGGAAGGAGGCACTGGAAGTGGACCCGAGGAGGAGGAAGGGAGCAGTGAGTGCAGCAGCTCCCTTGTCCTTATGAGGAGCCAGGCTCGGTGTCGCCCCTTGCAGTGAGCCTGGAGACGCGCCGCGCTGCAGGGCTGGGTGGCAGGGCATGACGCCCACCCTCTGCGCTCTTGGGGTCTGGCAGGAGCAGGTCAGGCGGCGGGAAGGGAAAAGGCAGGTTCTCAAGACCACATAACCTTTTGAATTCCCTCTTCCCTCTGTAAAGAGCCTGGACAGTGAGTGTGGGGCAACACATGAGTGATCTGCAGATGACCACAGTCACCTGTGGATGGACTTTGCTACTTGCCGAGTGTATTTTAAAAAGAAACAGAAATGACCATCTTACTCCTCTTGCAAGCTGCTACTTCTGCAGAATCACAGCTGCCTGCTTCAGGCAGAGCAATTCACATCCCTCAGCACTGTCCAGCATGAGAGGCCTTAGCCCACAGAGGGACTCCTCAGATGACCTCTCTTCTTTGCTGTCAGGAGCAAGGAGGACAGTTCAGTGAGCCAGAGGTATTGCATCCCCCAACACACACTTATGACGGGAAAGAGATGATGGGCAGAACCCAGCTCAAACATGGAAGCAGCCAGATTTGTGGGTCAGTTTTGACTCAGGCCACTGAGTCAAAGGAAGCACCAGGGAAGTATCCCAGAGCCAGCAATGGGAGTAATAGATCTGGTTCTTAGTGTGAGAAGAGCCTCACAGAAACTCTTTAAATAATTTTCTTTCAGTACCATAATTTTCCAACCTTCTGTATTTCCCCCCAAAATGTTTCAAACTGGCATAAACTGACAAATATCTAAACACTGTCTGTGAACTATCAAGAATCTTGTGACACTTTCTCCAAAGTTAGCTTTTCCTTCTAAGCACTCTCTTTTGGACATGTGCCCTAGCTTGAATGTGAAGGCTTGACTGTGCCTTGTTTCCCTCTGGAAGGAAGCATGACTAACTCCTTGGAAGTGAGCGGAGATCACTGAGTCCAAAATTAGTGTGGGCCAGGGCAAAACCAAATTTCTCCCAATGCAAGCTCCTGAGAGCAATAAATAGATGCACACAGCAGAAGGTGGAGTGTGCCTTTCCATCTAGCCTTGCTCCTGTCTCTGAGGAAAGGTCCACCTGCCACAGGACCTGTTTTTCCTGAAGCAGCTCTTGTCTCCGTGTTTCCTGGTTATATTTTATGTGAAGGGGTAACTGACAGAGGTGTATGTATCAATAAAGCATTCGGGAGCTGAATGAGGACCTAGACACAAGAGGCATGTTGACTTGAAGATCAAATGTGTTTACCCGTGGGCAGTGATCTTGAAGGTGAGGTCTGGCTTTCTGCAGTGAGAGTTCTTGGCTATTCTGCAGAGTCTCATTTCCGTGGCTTGGTTTAACATACCTGGAACACCAACCTACAGCCACTCTGGAGCCAAATTTGTGTTTCAGGTCATTTTTCGTTATTTGTCATTTTTTTTTCTCTCCCATCATTTTCTGTTCTTCTTCTTATGCCATTTATTTCTGGTATCTCCATTTTTAGACAGTGTAGATTTAGCTTTCATTTTTCTCAAAGATTCTGCATCCTAGCTGTGCTGCCCCAGTTTGCATACATGTATGGGGAAAGTCATTATTAAAAAAAAAAAAGGAAGCAGTTCTTGCTGGAAGAAGGATATGCCTCCAAGCAGCTCTGAGACAGACAGTTTTGCCCTAGCAAACTGTTTTGGCCTCTTAGCTGATGATCTGTATCCCATTGCCTTCCATGTCCCTCCCCGGTGTTGTAGGCGGTTCTGGGTTGAGACTAGCTGTTGTCAGGATCTAGTCCCTTTTGGCGGCATGTGATTGCGTGCACCTGCCATGAATATGGACAATGATGTTGTGGTCTTGGAAGCTGGAGAGAATAGGCTCCCCACAGTACGTAAAATAGTGATTCCTCTGCTCACCTGAGCAGGGCCAAAGCTTTCTGCAACTGCAAGAGCCCAAGAACCAGTAAAAGCTGTGGTGTTTTTACTTCCACCTGGAGAGGACATCCTGGACAGGACCTTAGGGTCATCCAGGCATTTCAAAAAGTCCTAATTCTTATGCAAGAGACCGCATATTTTGGGGAAAAAAGAGTGTATCATTTTATTTATTTTTGAAAAATATAATTTATTAAAAAAATCTCTAGTGTATTTAAAGAAGTAAAAGTATGCATTCTCTGTAAAGCTATTGTGGCCTGTAATGTTAGATGTGACATAGGAGGGTGTGCACATGAGAGACAATATGAGCAAAAATTTGAGAGTAAGTTTTTCTCCCATGCTATGCGCATTCATAACATCACCAGCCTACTATACAGAGCTGAAAGGCTCTGAAGAGTCTCAGTTCTTACTAACGTACCAACAGGTTTTGACAGTCCTGTCATCAGTGATCAATTAACCTTAAACTCTTCATGAAAAAAAAGAGAACAGCACATTTTAGAAATATTTTAAGTATTCTGCCTTGGGCAGATTTAGAAACATCTCAGGTATTCTGTCTTGGACTTCAAGCTGTGGGGGCCAGTCCTGTTTGATGGCTCCAGCGAAGTGGTGATGGTGCACACCTCTCTCAGGTGACATGAAAATGGAGGGATCCATGGACATACTTGCAATACAAGCACACAGTCACAAAATCCTGCTGACGAAGGGCGACCCCACTCCTCAGCCATTGAGGATGATCTGGCAGCAGGGAGTGGGGCTGCAGGCTCCAGCCCACGCCAAGGCGGCAGTGCCTAGAGGACATGGGGCTGATGGAGGGGCCAAGGGCCCCTTGTCTTGTCCTGCCCTCCATGCTGCTCAGCTGCTGGACCTGGCCCATGTGGGCCATGCTGGGCAGGTGGTGTGGAAGGTGTTGGTGGTGGCAGAGGAGACCCCACACTGGGGAAGCAAGAGCTCAGTATGGAGAGAACCGTGTCCCGCCCCGGCAGTGGGGCCAAGCTGGAGGCCCCTCCTCACCTCTGGGGTTGTTAAGTCCCATCTGGTCCAGTCACGAGAAACCTGGTCAGCCCTGCAGCTGAGCCTGCTCTGGGGCTGGACACCTGAGCTGCCCAAGATCCTATGATCCAACTGCTGCCATTACATGTTTGTGATGTTACTTTGGGGTTTCTCTCCCCATCCACAGACCAGCCCTCACTTGCAAATAGCCAGGACATACAAGTGGGCAACTTAAAACATGCTGCTGGTATGAAAGGGAAACAGAGTGAACAGCACAGTGACACCCCCTTCTTCCCTCATCCTCCAGCCATCCCTGCTTGTAGTTGCCCAAGTCCTGGACATAAACACTTCCTCAGGGGTGCTGGGGACATGCAGAGGAGAAGCCTTTTTCTCTATTTTAGTAGGTCATACTTACCCCCAAAGTTGTTTTCCTTTCCATGAGTTCTTTAGATTGTACTTCTAAAACTTTGAATGAAATACAAATATGAAACACCACAAAAATATCTTTTGGTTACTTGGATTAGATTAACATGCATGAGGCAGATTTTTTTGTACTCTTTCATGACTTCTGAAAGCAAAATTTATTAAGCTAACAGAAGACTGGGGCAGAATGATATTATTTTGGAAATAATTTTGTAATTCTGGATTAATTTATAGAAGCTAAGAAGCTGCTTTTTTGGAGGGTGTAGTTAGTAATTTAGTCAGGGACACTTTTTGCAGGTCAAAAATCCAGTAATTTTTCACTGTTTTAAACAAAAGACAACTGTGGGTCTTAGATATTATACATCAGAACTTAATTCTAACTATACAAATCAGAACTAATAAGTTCTATGGAAATATACTTAATTCCTCTAAGCTTATTTTGGCTCAGACTCCATAAGGATTTCTTGGTTTATTTTATCACCATGGTTTGGTTAACGGAAAAAAATGGTATTTTAGCAGCTTTGAAGAATGTTTTCTTCTTGATCTGCAAATCAAGTAAGTAACCTAAGTATGTTTCAATGAACCTGGGACTTAGCAGAATGCAGAATGCTTCATGTAATATCACATATCATCTAAGAGATTCATCTTATTACAGATCCTAATAGACGGCTGATTTTCTCCCTCCAGAATGGCAACTGTAGTATGAGCATATTCACTGATCTAATCAAAGTAATTTTACCTGACTGAACTTTCACAGTATTCAGTGACATAATGGTGTCACCATTTTGAAGTACACTCTATACTGTTGTCTCAGTTGTATATCTGAAACTGTTGTGTTAAAAAGAAAAAAAAAGCAGTAGTTAGTTATCCATTTGCTTAGCTTCTACTTCTCTTCAGAATAGTGGTTGAGTTTAGGAATATTTGTAATCAAATTTCAGAATTCGGCCTAGAGGCTAACCACCTTTTATCTTCTTCTAATAACATCTGTAAGGAATATAAGGCAACACATAAGCATTAAAAGATCTTCTCCCTGCCTTCCGAGCCAAGATAAAACTTCACTTAACTTACATAGACGTTTTCTATTAGTTTATTTGAAGTAAGCAGGTTTTGAGACAGTGTATTGCAAACTCTGGATTAGTTTTGGCAAACCAGATTATTTCATTCAGCTTGCCTGCTTTTACTCAGGAAAAGTACATCCAAATAGATTTTCAACATGCCCATTTTACATGATTTAAAGCAGGTAGAAGTGATTTCTTAGGTGCATTTACCCATGTTAACCACTGAAATGAAAACTCTTTCATGTGTGTGCATGTGTTTAGGGAAACAAATATTCTGCCATAATTCCCCACCCCTCTTTCTCACGAAAGCTTAATTTGCTTCCATTTCATAAACTTTCCCCAGGGCTTCTAGAAGGGAGTATCTTCCTGAACTGCTGTTTGTAAACAGCCAAGTATAACTGATAACAGATTATGAATCTGAATGAGAACATTGGTAGCTAGCCTGGTTACCCAGTTTAAAATCTTACACTAGAAATGTATTTGTAAATTTATTAGAAATAAATAATTATCAATACTGTAAATATATATTTACATATAATGAAACTTACATTTCCACAAATGAACTAAAGGAAAATATTTATGCAAGGCATGTAGCAGTGTTGCATATATGTACATCTATTATCTGTTGCTTACTTATTCATACTACCATGTCCATTATATTTTTCTCTAGAAAAAAAATTCTTTTGTCGATCCTTATCTCCCCATTATCAAAAGAAAATTCACTGATCTTCACTAAGGTGAAGCAAATAGTGATAAAGCAAATAGTGCTACTGTTATGGCTCTTTATATACCTCAATGAAATGCTCTTTCTACCTTTTTTTCCACTTTCTATCTCAAGGCATTTCCAATCCAACAAACTAAAACAAAACAATCTTCAGATGATATTGTTTGATACTGAGGAGTTAAGGAACCGATCAAAGGAAGCTCAAAAAATAAGAAGCCAGGGGCTTTACTTTTGTTTGCTTTTTAACTGGTTTGGTTTCCATTTCTTAAAATAGAACCTAAACAACTCTTGCTTTTATTTTTTTATCTGTAATTTCATATTCTTAAGAATCCACATCCTCTTTCTGGCATAGGATCATATTTCTTTCACCAATATTTCTTTAATGCTTTGTAGTGAGTTTGTCATATTTCCCCATTAGGTCTCTAACATAAACTCATGAGCATTGATTCTCTGCATTTGTTTTTGTGGTCTGTTGTTTCTGGGGGGAAAAAATGGCATTATTTTATGAAAGTTTAATTTATCATGATAAAATTCAGTTTCCTGGGCTGGGGAAAAAAAAGTGCATGTTAGTATGCACCTTTGTTAATACATGAAAATTCAAATTTTCCATTTTTCCATTTCATTTTATTAACATTTAATAGTATGTTTATGCCCTCACCCCTAACATGGGCAGGATTTCAAACTAAGATCAACATTCTTGCCAAGTGGTGTCACTGAAATAAAACTAATGGTTGCATAGCATTGAGATTAAATCAAATGGAACTAAAATCAAAAGCATATTGAAAAGCATAAAGGGAAAAAAAAAAAGTTATTATTTTCTATGTGCCGTGCCTGTGGAGGATGCTTTACAAGCTGTATATTTGTAATAACCTTACCTCTAGTTTGTATAGTACGGTAGTAGCAACGGTGAGCTCCTTAAAAGATTCAATGGAGGGGGCTAGTTTTCTGCATATGAACAAGGACATTTTAGAAAATACTGCTAAAATCACTTGCATAGCTAGTCCCTGCAATTTAGGTGTTATTTTATTCATGCCATTTCCTGGGAGCTATGGCTGATGTTATATGTTCTAAATCTTTTTAAGGTACAAAATAAAAGATGGATTAGACATCTTATTTCTAGCAGCAGGAACGACACCAAAACCAGGTAGTACTATTTTTCTCCTGAGAGTACAGTAGAAACCCTAATGGTAGAGTTCACATTTCCTAATACATCACTGAGATTAATGATAGTGAAGATGCACCTCTTTGTATGCACTATGAGTTCCTAGGCTGCAGGAGCAGGCTGCCAGCTACTCATCACACCTGTACACTCCTATATTCCTGATACAAGTCAGATTGAAGCAGTTTTGAGTATGTCGTGTCCTCAGTTGAGCTGGCCTTACAGTATTCAGTATGCAGTATTCAGTATGCAGTATTTCACCATTAAAATCTGCATAAAGAATGTGAGGTCATATGAGTTTTTTTTTTATACTATTCATTACCTTTAATGTTATTCATGATACAATGCTAAGTCCAGAAATTCCATCAAAGTCTTTTCCACACTGCTGTATTAATAACTGGAACTATAACCAATTTATTCTCTAAATTTCTCTCAGCATATTCAACCTTGTTCCTGCTTCTCATATTTTCCAAATATATTTTCCCTCCATTCAATAACTACAAACTTCTGTATTTAATTTTTACATGACACCTTGTTAATTAATTGATATTAATTTGACACCTTCATATTAATTTGAGATTGGCCTAGCTTTACTAATATTCTTCTTTTATTGGAGCTACCTGAATCTTTATAAAACTTCAAAAATATAAATAAAAGTATTAATACCAAGTTAATAATATATGGTTACATCCATGGCAGAATCTTGGGACTGACTTCATATGTAGACAGGCTTGCAGAATTGAACTGAAAATGGTGATCATACTGGAGGATTCTTGGAGAACACTGCAGTCTATGGGAATAGAAACTGCTATAAAATCATCTCGGATGATTTTGAAAAGCAGTGGAAAACACAGAGCTGCTATTAAATTCTGCAGTTGTTGAGTAATTTCTACAGAAATCCATTTCAATATTCAATTAATATTCAAATATCAATTCAAATAATCAAATCAACATTCAATTCAATCAATATTCAAATGAATCAGTATTCATTTTCTGTATGATGAAATCTGAACAGAAAAAAAGAAGAAAAAGGAACAGTTTCAGGACTGAAAGTCTGCTTGATTCTTGTTTGAAATACAGAACTGATCCACCGATAATTGAATCCACTCATGCTTTCTTAATGTGGGTGTTAATGTTGCCCCCTTGCTATGCAGTATATTTGTTATGCCATGCATCTACACACACTGTGTCATTGATATTGTATGATTTCCTTTGCAATTTAAGTGGCATAGGTCCTTGATGGATTAAGTTGAGAGGTTTTAAGAGTTCACTGAGGAATTTTCTATCTTAGCATAAAGTGAAAACCTCTGTAATTTTCCAATAAATTTCCTTGCAGTTTGGAAAGGTGGTCATAGCTCCAGAGAAGTATTGCGACAAAAATTAATTTGTTCTTTACTTGTAATGGACAATTTTTGGTGAAATCTGTGAAAATTACCATGTGAGGTATGTATAGCTGTGATTATCAGGGCTTTCCTGTCTGGGAAATAGCCACTTCTTGATCAGAATGTTGGAGTACTCAGCCCCTGCTGTCACTTTAGGCTGGGGGTAGAGGGAAGATGCACAAAGCAATGAGTCATTCCTGAAGTCTGGAAGAAGCATCAGGGCTGAATGGTTGCAATCTGGTGTGGTCTGGCACATCAAGGTTTTGGTCTCTACTCTCTACGACCACAAGAGGGAATTAGGAAACTAAGGAAATTATCATTATTTCTGCATGTTCTGAACTTGCCAGTTTCTGGGCTGGAGTGCTTCCATCAGCACTTGCTGTTCACTTCTGACAGGACACTGTACACTTTGTTGTGGAAAATACCATAGCTTATGCATAGTAAACTTTTAAATCTTTAAGTGATCTGTATAGTTTTATCAAAACTCTAAGTTCAATCTTTATGGACACACACAGCTTAAGGCAATATTCCATGGCTACATAGCTAAAATACTTAAGTAATTTATAGATAATCAATGATATTTTAAAGGAAACATTTACTATCACTACTAGTATCACTACTAGTATCAAGTATCAATTAATAGATCCAAGAACATTTTCAGAAAATGTTTCCAAGCAGAAAAATGTAGGAGTTAATGAATATTATCATGTTTACTTGGAAACCACTTAGTTTTGCCCAAGCGTCTACCTGGGAATCCAAATGAACATAGCTCATAGGAATTAAGTTATTAACAGTGAATACATCATCCGTGGCTGTATTTTCCTACTGAACAGAGACGCAGCAGCAGTGATGCTGACATCCAGAAAGGTCAGAATCTCACTCTAGGGACTTGCCTTCCCCTTCCTTGCTGTTCTACCCAATCTCTTATTTGGCAGGAAAGATAAAAGGTAATTTTCTTCTTTCTTCTTGTCCAGATCTTTCTGCTCTCTAAACTGTTTATCATTCTTCTAAACATGTCAGGTCACCCTTAATACACCTTTTAACTCCTCTTGCACCTAGAAAAAAAATCAAATCAGATATCATTTACTTGTGCAATTACTGAGAGTTTATAGAACTTGTTAAAATATTATAAATATATTTATAGTATCTACAATATAGTGGAGATACTCTTTATACAATACTAGAGAAATCATCAGATTTTGCCACAATTCATCTCTCTTCACAGAATATGCTGATTTCTGCACACTTTAGTAAGTATAAAGCTCATCATTGCTTAGGCTAAGTTTACCACTACTAAAACATTGCGTTGTTTAAATTTGGAGCTGAAACATAAGTTTGGTGTTGATAAAATGTAATTTTTCATTTGTGCCAAAGTTTCTCAGACTGTTTAAAAGTTTACAACATCTTGGTCCAGTCCAGCAGACTTCTAGACTTCGAGTAAAATTCAGACATGAAGCCACTAGAAGTTGTTTAAGACAATTAAGGATGATAATATGAAAATAACACATAAAGAGAAGGCATAGAGAGGATGAATCTAGGTTCTTCTTATGCCTGGTGACACAAAAAGGGGCAACAGGCACAAACTGAAGGACAGAAAATACCACCTGAGCATAAGAGAAGAATTCTTTACTGTGAGGATGACTGAGCACTGGCACATACTGATGACAGAAGAGGTTGAGTCTCCATCCTTGGAGGCATTCCAAAGCTGTCTGGAGAACAACATGCCTTAGGTGACCCTGCTAGGGCAGGAGGTTTGCACTAGGAGATCTCCAGAGGTACCTCTAACCTCAAACACCCTGTGATTGTGTGAAACCTAAGGGAATTCTGAATGCTTCACAAGATGGGAGCTCTGGTTCCCAATCCATTCCTAAGCGAAATCTGAAAGTATCTTCATTTCTTTAGCAACAGGACACATAGTATCTCCTCACACATATGTATCTCTTCATACATTTATGAAGCCAGCGCACTAGCCTGTAACCATCCCCAAATGGTTCTCTGTGTAAGATTAACTGGCTTCTTAATCTGCAGATACCTGTGAAAAAGATAAATAATCAACTTTATAGGTTGGTTACATGTACTGCTTTACAGTGTCAGGGAATAGATACACTTTTGGGACCAGCCTAACTTCATAGTTCTGAAAGTGATATGCTACAGACATATGACTCAAGCAATCTGGGGAGCAAGGAAGGCTCCTGACTACATTTGAAAGCCCAGGCTCAGAATCGCTGCTCTATCATCAGACTGAACAATTCAGCACCCTAATTAGGCACTCAGCTCAAAATGAAAGAGCTGTCTTGAAATATTTGTGTAATTCTAGTATGCATATGTAAAATAATTTCTTCTTTCTTCTTAACAGTTCCACAAGGAAGGGAAAAAAAAAAAGGCAGCTAATTTCCTAAACAGCATTTCAAGTTCTAAAAAAATTTATCTGAATCAATTTAGGGACAATAAGCCATAGACAATTCCAGTCTCACATTTGATGAATATAAGTTGAAAAGTCAAATAACTTTTCAAAATGTAGAGAATTTTGAGATTAGAGAAAACAGAAATAAATAAATAAGATGGTGAGCATATCTCACCCTTAAGACCAAAACTGTCTGAAGTCATGCAAATCACTTTAGGCATAAACTTCTGTTTGAGGTCCTTAGAACCCATTAGATGGCTACTCAAAAATAAGCTTTTCCTCAGACTTGCATTGCATTTTATATCCACCAGTTATTAGAAATGAAATAAAAACTAGTAAGTATTGCCTAAAAGCCCAACAAAGCTTCCCTGTAAAGCTGCCATGACCAGCCACACCTCGGCTTGAAGATGGATGTGCCAGTTGGGATGGAGTCAACATGGCCATTCTCAGTCTGCTATTCATTCTAAGCATGACTGCTGTGGAAAGCAAAAAGCCTCCCTCC
>NW_020454849.1:1601723-1619940 GCF_003342845.1 Nothoprocta perdicaria
TTCCTTCCTTCCTTCCTTCCTTCCTTCCTTCCTTCCTTCCTTCCTTCCTTCCTTCCTTC
This sequence comes from Nothoprocta perdicaria, assembly GCF_003342845.1. Classification (NCBI taxonomy): domain Eukaryota; kingdom Metazoa; phylum Chordata; class Aves; order Tinamiformes; family Tinamidae; genus Nothoprocta; species Nothoprocta perdicaria. The sequence goes on from NW_020454849.1 coordinate 1,601,783, forward strand.
CTTCCTTCCTTCCTTCCTTCCTTCCTTCCTCCCCACATACATAAGCATTTGTTTTATCCATTTCACAAAAAAGAAACCCAAAAAAATGAAAAGATGAGAATTGTTGTTTGTAATGACAAAATATCAAGCCTAAATTTTGATCTTGACATGTAGACAAAAAGAAAAAACAATACTGAAAATTACTAAAGTCTATAATTTCATAAGATTAGACTGTACACTGTCAATTTAATAACCTCATTTCCATATACTGTTACCTTCAAACAAGTCTATTCTACGTGAACTTGAAAGATTTCTGTGATACTGGAGGAAAAGGTAAAACATATATAAGCAAGAACAGAGACAGAATCCAACTTTTATCCTTTTCTCGTCCTCTGAAGAACACCATTTCCCATGAAAGCAATTGAATCATGTTGCCCGGGTGGATTTACAGTGCCATGTAAAATCACTAAGAAAGAATTTTGATTTTACACTAGTTACTTTATTGATTGCTGCTGAAATGAAGAACAGATTAAGTTGTAGATTACTTTTTCTATATCAAACAGTTTTCCCGCACTCACTCTACCAGCATTATTTTAATTCCACTCATTCTAATAAATAAGACACCCTCCTGACATTCCTTCCTTTCAAACCAAATCAGATTCATTTTTATTAAGATGATAGTACTGTTATTAGGTCCAGCTATAACTGGCTTGTCATTCATAAAAACGGAAGGCCACATGTTGCTTTAAAGCAAGAAATCTCCCTGACATAGGAAAGATTCCAGCAATGGTGTAGACCCAAGCTAGGCATCTGGTGACAAAATTTCAACTTGTGGCTGCAAATGTCTTTAAGAACAGAAGTAATATAAAATGTTTAAGCCTTTAAAGCTTATTGTTTATATTTTAGATTCATTTCAGCATCAATCATCAGAGGAAAATTCTATATTTAAAAGGATCACCATGGAGTCATCTACAACTATATACTAATTATTCGCTTTTTGTCTACGACTATTGTTATAAGCACGCTAGGATGCTGAAATGGGAAGTCCACAGAGAACTCATATGACCTCCCACAATAAATTCATGGTTTAAGAATGTCTCAGTGTAAAGATTAAATAAAACAGAATAATAGATAGAACATGTCACTGGTAATCTTTTCTTTTAATGATAGATGTAAATACTTATCTAAACTTAGCAAAGATACAACAAATTGGTTGTATTGATTTCAAATACAGCTAAAGCTCAATGACACCAAATGGGCTAGAGAGCCAGAGACATGAAGAGCTGTGAATTCAGAAGTACAACTAGAAATTTGCACAACCTTCATTCGATTTCTGTCATACTTTTATAATTATCATTTTATTTTAATAGCACTAATGCTTCTATTAAATCTCTCTTTCTGAATTCTCTAAGTAAAACTTAATTTCTGTAAAGTAATATATTTTTTCTCTTTTTTTCAAAAATAGTGTTGGAAAGATACCTGTGAAATGAAGCTAAACATTTCTTTAATTTTTATTAATTTATTGTTTGATTACTCTTCTATTCTTCTTGTTCAGAATCTTGTATTTTGGCAAAAAGAACAAACATTAGAAATTGTGTAGGTGTGTATGTATAGTATATAAGTAGTGTGCATAGTACATAGTCAGAAGGACCAGATGGGACAGTCATATATGCTCGAATGGGATGCACCCCAGAGTGCTGCGTGAACTGGTGGATGTTATTGCTAAGCCACTCACCATCATCTTTGAAAGGTCCTGGAGAACAAGGGAGGTGCCTGAGGACTGGAAGAAAGCCAAAGTCACACCAGTCTTGAAAAAGGGTGAGAAGGAGGACTCGAGAACTACAGGTCAGTCATCATCACCTCCATCCCTGGAAAAGTGATGGAACAGCTCATCCTGGATGCTGTCTCGAAGCATTTGGAGGACAAGAAATGGAGTAGCCAGCATGGATTCACCGAGAGGAATGATGGAATGACTAGCTGGGTAAATGAGGGGAGAGCGGTGGGTGTCATCCATCTGGACTTCAGCAAGGCTTTTGACACCGTCCCTCACAGCATCATCCTCTTGGATAATCTCTGGAACTGGAGACAGATGAGTGGATGGTGAGGTTAATTGAGAACTGGCTACATGGCAAAGCTCAGAGGGTGGTGATCAGTGGCACTGAGTCCAGTTGGAGGCCTGTAGTTAGCGGTGTTCCCAAGGGGTCGGTCCTCTGTCCGGTCCTGTTCAATTTATTCATCTGTGACCTGGATGAAGGCACCAAGTGCCCCCTCAGCAAGTTTGTTGATGATATGAAACTGGGATAGATCAGAAGGCTACAGGGTTCCAGAAGGACCTGGACAACTTGATAGTGAGAAACCCCATGAAGTTCAACAAGGGCAAGTGCAGGGTGCTGCACTTGGGGAGGAATAACCCCAGACACCAGGACAGGCCGGGGCCTGACCTTCTGGAGAGCAGCCCTGCAGAGAGGGACCTGGGCGTCATGGTGGACACCAAGTTGACCATGAGGCAGCAGTGTGCCCTGGTGGCCAAGGAGGCCAACGGGATCCTGGGGTGCATTAAGAAGAGCCTCTCCAGTAGGTCGAGGGAGGGGATCGTCCCCCTGTACACAGCCCTGGTGAGGCCACATCTGGAGAACTGCTGGAGAGAGTCCAGCGCAGGGCTACGAGGATGATCAGGGGCCTGGAACATCTGCCCTATGAGCAAAGGCTGAGGGAGCTGGGCCTGTTCAGCCTGGAGAAGAGAAGGCTGAGGGGGGACCTGATCAGCGTGTATAAATACCTCAAGGGAGGCAGTGAGGAGGAGGGGGCGGCCTCTTTTCAGTGGTGGCCAGCGATGGGACTAGAGGAAATGGCCACAAATTGAAGCACCAAATGTTCGACAGGAACCTAAATAAATATGTCTTAACAGTGAGGGTGCCAGAGCCCTGGCACAGGCTGCCCAGGGAGGCTGTGGAGTCTCCTTCTCTGGAGATCTTCCAAACTTGCCTGGATGCCGCCCTGTGCCCCGTGCTCTGGGTGTCCCTGTGTGTGCTGGGGGCTGGACTAGATGTTCTCTAGAGGTCCCTTCCAACCTTAAGAAATCTATGATTCTACGGTAAGAGAAAAGGTACATAACTATCTACTCATGAAGGCTGCCAACCAGCAACTCATAATCCCTCTTCAAATACGCATTAATCAAGCAACCAAAGGCTCCATCCTCATTCTCACCCACCTGGGCCTCCCCAACCTAATTGCTCAACCATATCCATAACACCCTTTTCAGAGCAAGCTAAATTGTATGTCCTTGGAGTAACAACATCTTTAAAATCTTTCTGTGCCTCCTTCATTTGTCACACAATTACAGATGTGTGACACACTAACTCAAAGTGGTGCCAGAGAAAAATGGCATTTGAAGTTGTCTATAAAAACTACACGTCCCAAATGCCCATTATGATGTAGAGCTTGCCTCTGCTGCAAACAGACAAGAAAGATGACAATATGTTGGCATAGCAGGTTTTTAAGTCAACAGCTATGCCAACATCTTGCCTCCCCTCCAGCTCTGAATAAAGGAACTTCTTGGAAAGACATCTGTGGCATGTGTATAATCTTTTATTGCAATTTGTTTGATCTGAAAGAGAAAAACAAAACTTAGGTAGACACTTCATCTTCTTTGAAAACCTAAGCATCTCACAGTACAGTGATTCTAATGTGGTTGACTGTTCTCCCTTTAGGGCTGTATGATCTAAAAAAAGCCCTGATAAAGTGCCCAGTTTTGACTTTTGTGTTTAGAACAGTTGCTGAGCAGACATGGTGCTGGCTTAACCATTTTTCATAAAGTAACTATATATTTAGGACTTTTTTTTATCAATGCATCATCAAAATTTAAATGGAGAAAGGCCAATCAACACATATATCCTAACTGCAGTAGCAAAACCATATTTCCAGGGTTTTATTTTAAATACTTGAGTCTATGAATTTGGTCTATGACTTTGTTCTGCATTCACCTAAATAAAAAAAGTGATGCTAGCATATGAGATTTAAAACACAAAGATTTACTATTGTAGAAGTATGACGACCAACAATTCTATAGTTAGAAATTGCACTGTCACTCTCCTGCAGCCCATTTTCAGCTGCAATACTTGCAGAGGGATTTTTCTGGGTAGACCTGTTATAGAGAAGGATGTTCACGAAGAAAAGTGGTGACATGTAAAGGAAATGGAGAGAGATTCCTTCAATCTACCTGACCCCTGGCTCACTCTTCTCATTATTTATTTATTTTAAAATATTATTATATTGTTTGTGCTATTCACTTATTTTTAAATACAGAAAAGAAAGATGTTTGACTAAGTTTATGTTACTACATACCATATGAAAGAACAAAGTGAAACCAGAGGAATCTAATGAGCATAAGGACATTTGAAACTCTTTCTAGAACATGTCAGCTGGGCCGGTCTTTTGAGACATGAAGCACAGACATTATCGAACAGATGAATGCTGTCAACCGGACCTTTAATTTCCATTTTCAAACTCTATATTCAAATCTGATATCGTAAAACTACATCAGCACTGAGGGTTTTTTTTTTTTTTTTTTTTTTTTTTTTTTTTTTTTATATTCCTGCTGGATTGGGAGGAGAAAAGCAAAGGAAAAGTTATTAATTTACATGGGCTGCTCACATTGCTCTATCTTCAGGTACAGGCAAGAGTATTCACAGTCACAGGATGCCTTGGCAGAATTACCTTTGTAAGTAGTCTTTGCAGAAGCTGTCTCTCAGTAAAGCCTTTTAAACCTGCGGTTGTTGCACAATGTAGCCTCGTTCAGGTGCTCCTGTAGTATCAGTGATACAGTCACTTAACATTTTGTCTTTAACACAGTACAACCCATGTCTAAAAAGGGCAGGAGAAACAGAAAGCGAGTCTTGTCCATATTGCATAAATAGGATAGAAACCATGGCAAAGCCAATCACTTAATCACAGTGGCATTTCAAAACACTGGAAAAAGAGCAGGTTTTGCTGTCTTTGTTAGCACTTGCACCTTTAATTAACAACACAAAGAGTGGGCAAGCCCCACTTAGCTTGCACGATTGGAGGCCTACTTCTCCCCTGATAGTTCTCTTGTAGGAAACACTCTACTGCTTAAGACATGCAAATACTACTACAGTTTAAACAGTTCTTCAGATTTCTTTTTTTAAATACACTTTAAGGAAAAAGTCTTAAATCTACCTTTTGGAGAATGATACCACGGAAATAATATCAGTGAATTCCATTCAAGTTCTCCACTTGGATTACTGTGTGTGAGGACAGGGCAAAAATGTACTTCTTCCTAAAGGGGAAGTAATTTTTAAATTCTTTTTTTTTTTTTAATATGTGCACATATAAAAGAAAATGCTTAATTGCCTACTTTGTGATTGCTGAGCCTCTCTGGATTTATGAATTGATAAATGTACTTTAGGCAGGTAATGTTTATAAACAACTTTTCTACATCATTACTGTACAAGTATCTTAAATATAAAGCTTATGGCTACATTAAAATTTTAACAATTTCTCTGCACTTAGTTAACAACTTTCCCAGGACTTTTAGAAATCAAAACGGCCTACATCTGTTAAGCTGAATTAAGCTGAACCAGAGGTGTCTGCAGACAGGGTCAAGGTATGTTTATATTGATGCTCTCTAACCTGCCAGTCTGATGCCTTATTAAATCACCTTTGTTCTGACACAGCCTGTTGTTCCGGAGGGCAGTGTACGAACCACGGCTGAGGCTTCATGCAGGTGAAGGGAGGTGTTATTTGAAAGCTGCATATCTCAGTTGTGCTACTAACCCAGAGTCTGGATCTGGCAGTATGTGATAACCCAGAATATATTAATCAGTATGAACTATGGGTAAGGTCACACTTCTTAGCAACGAGCCTGCTTCATATAACTGAAAGCAGAAATATAGGTCTTGCAACTTAGAAGCAATTCACAGGACAAAGCAATTCTGACACTCTACTGCAACAGCTAATACTAGGCACAGTTTCCTGTGAAAGAATAAACCAAGTTGTGAGGAATTCAAAATAATTTTGTACATCATGGTGGTTTTCCAAAGGCCCTATCAGACAACAAGAGAAACTAGTTACCTGCTTGACCATATACAGATTATTACCAAAAATCACAGAGAGCCATCCGTAGAAGAGTTATTTTCTAAAAAAGTGAATTCTAACTGATAGTAGCAAAGGTGTGGAGAGGGAAGGCAGACAGGGCATATATTAACATGATTTTCTGTGGTCATTTGCTTTCTCTGCTAGCAGTGTGGCAATACCCAGTAATTCAATAGCCATACACCATCAGTCTTCCACATGGCCAAATCACAGGGAGAGGGGAAAGCGAAGCAAGGATGCTGTCTGACTTCATTACCGCATTAAGTCTTTCCCTCTCCCAACCTGATATTCACAGTTTCAAACATGCTGGAGTAGAGAAGCTGAAAAGAGAGATGGTATAATTGGTGGAATCAGAAAAAAAAAAATCATCGTAACATCAAACTGAAGCCATATGTGTAACAGGATCTGGAAATAAGGGTAAAACTCTGTATGAACATCATGGGCGAAGCTTTTGGGAGGGGAGAAAGAAAAAGAGAAATAACCACCGCTAACACTGATTCACAGGGAAACCTACAGTAGGGAAGGCAAAGATGCCTTCCAGCCCCTTGTTTTACCCGTGCATTATGTATAAACCTGCTCTGAGCAGGTTTAGACAGCCAGGGCATGACGTGCTGGCATCTGCCTGAAGCCTCTTCCATGGCAGGGCCCCCCATCAGCACCAGGAGCTGCACTGGCAGTAGCGACGTGTGCGTGGGGCAGAGCAGCAGCAGAAAGCAGCCCTGACGCGGAGGCAGCATCGCGAGCACGGCTTCATCCCTGCAATTATGCAGGGCTGGTAACGTGAAGGTCCGCAAACAAGTGCTGAAGGTCCCTAAAACTGTGAGTTTGGGACATTCCCTGAAGGATCTTTGTTCTAAGCACAAGTAGTTTGGCAGCCTCTGACATGCATTATCCATTTCAAGGTATTTTCTCGCTAATTATAGAAAGACTATGCCTAATTTCCTCAGAATAATAGCCTGAAATTTCTAAAGGTAAAAGTCTGTCATAAATAGATTTAATTGCATTTTAATTAATTTTCATTTATTGCATTGGCTAAAGTATTTTTTCCCTCATTAAATGCTGAATAAGCATTTTTTAGAGGGAAAAGATGCTTTATTTCAAAGGGACTAACCCAACATATGCACACAAAACACTGCTGAGGAGCCACACTTAATCCTGCAGGACTGGTGAACGATCAGGAAGTGTTGCCAGCTTGAGGCATACCTAGGCCAAAGGCATCAACTGTCTTGAGGCTGGATTCCCAAAGAATGTTTGCCAGATCTCCAAAAATGTGAAAGAAATCTAAACAATAAAGGACGTGAAGGGAATTATAAGGCAATTACTTTCCACCAGATTCTGCAAACACATTTTGAATGTAATACTAAGTTTTTTAGCGGGCAATGCATCAACAAAAATAAAAAAACAGCAACTAGAAACATAAAAATATAGATCTGGTTGAAACAATCATTGGTGTAAAAATGTTTTTGTCACATTTCCTTAAATATGATTCATATATATTCTTTCCTCACACAAGTTACTTGGCCACAGAAAATTAAAAAAAAAAGAGTCCAGCAATATTTATTCATTTAAACATAAAATATTATTAGTTTTAATTGGAGTTAACTAAATAGTCTTCCTCCTGCAAGTGCAGGATTCTTCCATACTAACTCTTTATTATCTTTTCTTCAGGCTGAATTTAGAATTTTCTGTTGACAGAGTTCCCTCTCCTCTATCCCAACATCTGTGAGATTAGTCCACAGCCTAATTTGCATCATTTTCCTGTGTGGTCTCAAAAGCTGCAGCATATGCCAAAGCTTGCTGAAAAGATTAATTTCTTTGGGATTTAAATATAGCTTGTTTGTTTACAAGTTCATATAATCTGTTTGCTTAGGTAGCTCTTAATTTTGCCTTTATGGGAAAAAAAAAAAGTTTTCCTTACTTTGAGACTCTCTGGTCTCTGTATTTGATGTTATTTTGAATAAGTCTTTTTCTAAATGGCAATTTGTATCCTGAACAATTTATTTTTGTAGATAGCTGTGGAAATTATAAGACACCCACAGAGATGAGGCCATGAGAAACGAGGTATCTGTCTAGCTCTGGAATGTTTAAAAAATCTGGCTAAAGCGTTTTTCCTCCATTAAGGCGATAATAAGCAAATATTTGGAAGCACTGTAAAACTACTTGTAAGATACCAGTTTGAAGCACCTGGTGTGGGCCTGGTTTTCAGATTTTGCTGCTGAAAGAACCTGTGTCCACAGGACTTGGGAATGGAGGTGCTTCGTTTTGATGATAGAGGTACCTCCCTTTGATGATTTTGTCCAACATTTAACTATGCACCACAGAGTAATTCAGATTGATGTTGTGCAGCGGATTCCAAAGAGGAATCTATTTCTGATGGAGCAAATTGAATTAGCAAAATAAAATCCTTCTTAGTCCAGGCAAAATTTAGGGATGAGATGATATTCTGTAGGATTTAGAACAGTCATGGGCTAAGACATATTTGAAAGACTTATTCTTATGTATGATCCAGAAGCTTGTTTAATCAATCAGTTTCAGCAGGAACAGGAACTGGTGGTCAAAACTGGTGGTAAAGACTGGTGGTCAAAACACCCTTTCTATTGTAAAAAGTAATTTAAAAAAAAAAAGATATGGTGAGATTTAAAATAAATTCTGCTTTTTTAGTTTCATTGTAATTAAAAATATATGGAAAGAATCTGGTCCAATTTGGTAGCCTAGCTGCTTTTTTTGAGTTTTTGTTAGAAATACACTTCCAGTTTATAACTGTAATGGCTGTCTATCAAAAAGAGCCATTAGAAGGGATTTTTAGAAATTCACATTTATTCTCTTCTGAATATGACTGTTTCCTACATCTCATTATATGGTTTGTTTTTGTCAGCATTGCAGTGATGGTATGACCATATAATAATCCTCCATCACATAGTCCCATGGTACATAACTATTGTATGCTATGAATAGGAATAGATTGGGAACAATAAATATATAAATGCAAAGTTCCTTACTGTGTTGTCAACTTAAGCCAGACTTCAAAGTGAAACTCCAAACTGAAATCAGTGTTAAAATCTCTTTGAAAAATAAGTTATGTAATACAGCTGTGGAAGTTATCATTCCTAGTGATACTTATTGCCCTTTAGAATCATAGAATCATAGAATGCCCAAGGTTGGAAGGCACCTCAGAGGTCATCGAGTCCAACCCCCCTGCACACGCAGGGTCACCTAGAGCACGTGGCACAGGGCTGCGTCCAAGCGGGTTTTAAAGATCTCCAAAGAAGGAGACTCCACAACCTCTCTGGGCAGCCTGTTCCAGTGCTTTGTCACCCGCACAGTGAAGAAATGCTTCCTTAAGTTCCTGTGGAACTTCCGATGCTTCAGTTTGAAGTCATTTCCTCTAGTCCTATCACTGTCCACCACTGCAAAGAGGCCGCCCCCTCCTCCTCACTGCCTCCCTTGAGGTATTTATACATGCTGATCAGGTCCCCCCTCAGCCTTCTCTTCTCCGGGCTGAACAGGCCCAGCTCTCTCAGCCTTTGCTCATAGGGCAGATGTTCCAGGCCCCTGATCATCCTGGTAGCCCTGCGCTGGACTCTCTCCAGCAGCTCCACATCCCTCTTGTACTGGGGAGCCCAGAACTGGACGCAGTACTCCAGATGTGGCCTCACCAGGGCTGAGTAGAGGGGGATGATCACTTCCCTCGACCTGCTGGAGACGCTTTTCTTAATGCACCCCAGGATCCCGTTGGCCTCCTTGGCCACCAGGGCACACTGCTGCCTCATGGTCAACTTGTCGTCCACCATGACACCCAGGTCCCTCTCTGTGGGGCTGCTCTCCAGCAGGTCCACCCCTAATCTGTCCTGGTGTCCAGGGTTATTCCTCCCCAAGTGCAGGATCCTGCACTTGCCCTTGTTGAACCTCATGAGGTTTCTCGCCGCCCAGTCCTCCAGTCTGTCCAGGTCCCTCTGGATGGCAGCACAGCCCTCAGGGCTATCAGCTACTCCTCCCAGTTTGGTATCATCGGCAAACTTGCTGAGGGAGCACTCCAGCCCTTCATCCAGGTCGTTAATGAATAAGTTGAACAGGACCGGACCGAGAACTGACCCCTGGGGGACACCACTAAGTACAGGCCTCCAGCTGGACTCCGCACCATTGACAACCACTCTCTGCACCCTGCCATCGAGCCAATTCCTAATCCACCTCCCCGTCCACACATCTATCCCACACCTTTGGAGCTTGCCCAGGAGGATGCTGTGAGGGACAGTGTCAAAAGCCTTGCTCAAATCCAGATAGACCACATCTACCACTCTGCCCTCATCTATCCAGCTGGATATTCCTTCATAGAAGGTGATCAGGTTAGTCAAGCAGGATTTCCCCTTAAAGGAATCCCCTTAAAGGATTTTCCCCTTCCCTTTAGCGTCTAACTGGCTGTTGACATGATGCGCTAGAAAAGGAAGCCATATAGTAAGACTGTAAAAATGGATAAAATAAGATGGGCAATCCCAATACAATATCAAATTCTGATATTTTTTCACTCATAATTCACCATGGTGTGATACCCTGCTTTCCAGGTGGGATGAATCATTATTTTTCTTGTAAACTCTGCTTAAAAGGAGATCAATGAAGAACTTCATCCCTATGGCATCCTAAGGGTGCCAGAGCCCTGGCACAGGCTGCCCAGGGAGGCTGTGGAGTCTCCTTCTCTGGAGATCTTCCCAACCCGCCTGGATGCCGCCCTGTGCCCCGTGCTCTGGGTGTCCCTACTGGAGCAGGGGGTTGGACTAGATGATCTCTAGAGGTCCCTTCCAACCTCAACCAGTTTGTGAATCTGTAAACAAACAGAAATATGAAGTAGCTCTGATTCTCTGAATACTTGCCTTTCACTGGTGAGAACTGTTTAATTTAGATGATTTATTCTGAGCCAGGTAATACGTAGTTTAAAAGCACTAGAAATACAAAGTTAGTGAAGGTGGGATATTCTCCAATCCTCAGTTAGGAAGAACACATTCCATAGCTCAAATTTACTTTATTTATTTATTTATTTTTATAAATGGAAGGCTTGGATATGTTTTGTTTGACAAGATAACCAATGTCACTATCAGCTTGCAAAGCAGCTTGACTATGCATGATAGGTACTACTCCTAAATTGAGTGACAAGATTGAATGTTGTTTTGTTAAAATGTAAGCTGGCTACCTGCACATTGTTTATCAGCAAAGAATTGGCCAATTCATTTGCCTTAAAAGACTAAGATGAGGCAGTTGTATAGGGACAGTGACACGGTCAAAATTTGCTGCAGAAACACAGAAGTAAGTGTAGCTTTTCTACCACTGCTTAAAAGTGAATACCTACATCATACATGCTTGTGTAGGATGCATGTGTCATATGACCAAGAGATATAACAAGGTACTTGGCAGTGGCTTTAGCCTATAAGATTATACTTAATTGTACCATGATACTGCTGACTTACAGTGATCAATGTGCCCAAAAGATAAATCAAAATACAGATCAAAAAAATATTTTCATATTATTGTTATGACAGTTAACATAAGACTTAACAGAGACCAGAAGCAGAGTGATTTGCTTAGAATGTCTAATCTGACCTGTGATTTCCACCTCGTAGTTTTGCTTGCACTCTGCTGTAAATCATTTATAAAAAAAATCCAAAAAACTTCCACACAGGTAGGGGTATTAGCTATTGACATCCTGCTTCTTTCCAATTTAACAAATCAATTACTAAATCTGCGAACATAAATTGGGCACATAAACAAGCATTAAAATCATTCCAGAACTCACAGGTTATCAATTACCCAAATTAATCATCTTTTTCTCCATTGACTCTAGACGCAGAAACTGATTACTGAACACAGGGAAGCACTAGAAGTGTTAGAAAAATTACCGCAGGTTAATCCTCAGCCATATGTATGACAGTGATCATTACCTTTGTGYTACGATTAATTCAAACTAAGCATAGTGTTTGTAGACATGTTTGTGTAGCCCAACACACAAATCACTGTTGTTACCTTTTCTAGCTTTCAAATACAGATTTCCAAAACTGCACCCTATATCAAATTTGTACAAAGATGCATCAGTTCTGTGAGAAGTCAGAGATTTGAAAACTTATGATCATTGATTCTGCAGTCACAGCTTTAAAAAAAAATCTACTTATTCAATAGATTTTTTCTGTGTTCTTCGCTAATTTGTTTTACTTCTTCTGACCCTACCTGTCCAAAATTTTCTTTCRCACTTTAAAGAAAGTTGCTCCTAACTACTTCAGGATAACTTCTTACAGGGGTAGGTGTCTTGCAAATGTGTGCTTGCAATTTAAAATACCCTTAAAATAGTTTCCTGTGGGCAGCATGTTTCAAGTAGGTCTAAGAAAACGATTAAATTAAAGGAAATGTTCCTTGCTCTCTCCTGTGTTAGGGATACTGAGAAGAAATTTACAGATTACTTTTAAGTAAGATTTTATCCTGCTTCAGGTCAGTGGATGGGAGTTTGGTTATTTCAATTGTGGGCTCAAATCTTCTCACTTCTCTACACTGGAAAGCAGCCAGCATCTACGGCAGCACTGTGCATCTCTCCCCTCATCCCAAGATCTAAATTTCAAACTCAACCAGTAAAGACAGGACTGGCTATTGGAAGCTTAGGTGAATCAGTGACAACATGATGCCGGGAACACAGACACTGGTGCAGGAATTGTGCACTTTTTTGAATTTTCTGTTTCTTAGTCTAGAGACTGGAAAGGAAATTGAGACAGTTTAACTTCTGCTTCTTCTGAAGCAGAACTGTGGGAAAAAGGTAAAGTTCACAATCTGTGCTTTCCTCATGCAGAATGTGCTCAAGAATCAATCCTTTCATTACATTAGTTAAACTCACTATGCCTCAAGAACTGGTCTCTGAGGAAGACTAGTAGTATTGCTCATAGACATATACTTAACCTGAATGCTAGGCCACAGGGTATCCCTACAGAAAATTGAATTCCAGAGAACAGTCTCCTCTACCAGAGGTCTCCTTGGGCTGTCACTGCTRGAGTAAGACCAGTGAATTCATGCCTGAGCAGTGACTGACATCAAGACCAACAAAGCAGCAGAAACAAGCTAATATTTTTTTCTTGTCTCACTCACAAGGAAGACAAGCTTTGTATGTTCAATAACTTTTCTAGATACCCAAGTGCGACTAGCTATGCTAAAATACCTCTGAAGCTCTGAAGTTCTGGTACAAAGTCTGTAGAACTATTAAGTTTCTTTCTTTATCAATTTATGTGCACTGAGTAACAAAAAGATTCACCTAAGAAATATCTCGGTGGAGAAATCTTAAGTAAATAAGATTTAGACATGAAATGCTAATCTCTAGGTAGATTYTGAAGATCAACCCATGCTGTTAAGATATGTATATGGAGCCTTCCATATCAAGTAGGTCTACTTGAGTAAGTATTGTAGAAACATTAACTTAGTCCTTCTTTCCTTCTTTCGCTATTCCATAAGTAAAATACCATATTTGAATTTTTACATTCTCAGCTATATGGATGAAACCTAGGTAAATGCAATTTTAGGCAAGTTTTCTATGTAAAAAAGAAAAAAAGCACCAAGGTTTTCTCAGAAATTTATCATGCATTGAAGTGGTCTATACACACGTACACGCACACATAGGAAAAGCTGTTACTTTCAAAATAGTAGTTAATTAAACCAGTAGCTGGTGATCCAGATTTCTTCAATTACATTTTTCTAAGTATCTCATATGTGTTATAATCATGCATTCAGGAAAGAAAAGATAGTCATCTAACCAGTAATCATCAATTCTGCAACTATTTTTAATAGTATTCATTTTAACATCAGACTCTGATGTTCAGAACTTCATATTTTCTTTTTTCCTTTTTATTAATTTTAAGTTTTAATACATGTTTATCAGCTTGGGAAAGATGGTCTAAAATGAACTCTCCAGAAAGTAATTTGCACTGCTAACTTTCTCTGTTTTTAAMATCTGATCTTATTTTACTCATAATTTTAATTTTCTCATTTCCTTGAAAATTTGTAAATATTATTTATAAGAGCAACTGTTTCTTGTCATTTGTTACAAAAATTATTGGCTGAATTCCTTTGAACACCAGGAGGCCTGATCGTGACAATGAAATCTGCAGAAATGTCTGGCTGACTGTACTTTACCAGATCAGTTCTCTGCTGATAATAATTTACTGCAAATTTATGTAATTTACTAAACTGTGGACAGAAATTTGCATTTGTATTAAGTATGGTCCCTGTCTACACGGCCAAATCTTCTCAAATGTTGTCTGCCTTGTTCAATCCATTCAAAAGACAATGTTCTGGGAAAACACTGAAAATTGGTAAAGGACAGCACTTCAGCTCTGCCTGTTCTAGAGGCTGGAAGGTAGAAGAGTAGGGGAAACCAGAAGAGTGATCTTGTTGTTAAGCTTTGAAAACCGTCCCAACAAACTGAGTTCCTTTGCAAGTCCAAAATTCCTATGCAAAGTTGGGACTTAAGACTTCTCTCAAAGTTTTCACAAATGCTTACTAACTGTCAGCACTTTGTTTTCTGAATGCCCTGGATGAAACATGCAGAGCCTCACATGAGATGGGAACAGGAGATCTGTGCAATGGTGCAGAAGCTGAAACAGAAAGGATTTCAAATCCAAACAGGATACCCATGAGTAGCAAGTACCTGATCATTTGGCCCTTGCATTTGCCTGGTCATGCCCACCATAGGTGGAGTGGAAGCAGCAGGGAATCCAGAATTTGCAAGTCTAGTGAAATTGAATTAGGTTGTTGCAAGGCGCTCAGAATTAAACACAACCCCTGTAAACACATTCAGGAAGAAATCAAAWATTCTATCTTCAGTGAAGAATGGTTAACATTAAATAAAGCCAAGAGCCATGTATCGAGCACCAGGTATTAAAAAATAAAATCAAAAAATGTAGTGAGTTTTTACCAAGGCTGGGGGGGGGAAAAAAAAAAAAAAGCAATCTATTGCAAGGCAATGTCAAGACTGTAAGCAATGTTAACTGGCTTATCATATGCACACCTGAGCCCATGAGCAGCAATCAAACAAATCTCTACGTACCATCAAATGATGGTATTTCTCAAAGGGAGCTCTTGCCTTTGCAAGTCTTACATTTTTTTCTTTTATCTTTTTTTTTTTCTGATCACAACAAAGAGATGTAATTTCTTTCAGAAAGAATGGCATCTGATTTATATTATTTTAAAACTTGTATCAACACATCTACTAGCACTGTAAACAAATAACAAAAGATAAGATCCAGAAGGGGAAGATTTATTGACTGTACAGTAGGACAGCACTGTCCTAACTTTCAGGATCATGTCCCTCTTAAAAACAAATGGGAAGCTTAATTAACTCATTCATCTGTCCCATTCTCCAACTTTTCATAGCTCCCTCCTAGTCCTCCTACSACCAGCCTTCTTACAGTGTGAAGTTCTCACAGCCTCTGTTCATCTGCCAACTGTGCAGAGTCACTACAGGCGAGGGAAGACCAGTACTCAGGAGAAGGGACAACCAAGGCTATTCTGAACTGACAGCGAATATTAAATTTACCTCCAATGTGCAAGCAAGTTCCTTCCTCTTTTTCTTTCAACCAAACCCACAGCATTATTTTCACTGAAGCGTCTTTTTAATATGGATTTGAGTTGCTAAGAATAAAACTTTGCTTCTRTTCTTCATTGACTCTTACAATTCTTCCACCCCTAACTCTGCCCTAATGCTCTTCCATTCTCCAGCCTCCTACATAATGGGAGAAGACGTTTTCTGGACCAAAATTGACCATCCTCCTTAATGATTTTTAACTAGAAAGTAGTACTGTTTATGGTTTCCTGAGAAGATACCAA
Organism: Nothoprocta perdicaria; assembly: GCF_003342845.1. NCBI lineage: Eukaryota > Metazoa > Chordata > Aves > Tinamiformes > Tinamidae > Nothoprocta > Nothoprocta perdicaria. The sequence continues at coordinate 1,617,719 of NW_020454849.1, forward strand.
GATTACTGAGATCAACAGAAATAACAACATCGAGCGAAATAGAAACAATTGGGTTTTTAATTGCACWAGGGTCTTATACTCCTTTTATTCAAAACTTTTTGTTTATTCTTACCCTGTGTCTTCTCTTTCCTTCTCCAGTTCCCTCTTGCAATGTTTATATTCACTCAGAAAAAAAAAATAAAAAGGAACAGACATCATTCCCCTGAGCAAGATCCATGTCTATCTTCTTATTTGTTGTTGATGAGAAAKGGTAGAACCGCAAAAAACTCTCATTTTTTTCCTGAAAAGACTAAATATCACTCAGAGTCATAGAAATCTTCAAAAAGAATCACCTTGCTTTATTTCTTGGAATAAGTTTAGACTAATGCAAAGAGACAGAAAACTCTAGGCAAGGGATACACTATCACTCAAAATTGAACAGTGACAAGGCTGCTTCCTGCAGCTCAGCATGAAACTGGCTCTTCCTTTGCTCTATACAACCAACATTCAACACATGGATGCAAACCACCTTAAAACAAAATCCGGATTCTGTTCTCAGACCAAGATCTCTCCTGTAACTGCARAGTGTGCTGCAATATGCAAAATGACCTATTCCCTTTTCAACGTGAAAAAAAAAAGACACAAAMCCCCTTCTACAATTACTTGCACAAAGTCCAAAACCTGAGGTCAATCATTGCACTAATGTACTTCCTTTTAACTGTCAGCTACACAGCTACTTAAAACTCTTCATACATAATGTCATGTTACCTTCTACTTAGTGTTTTGAAGAAAACACTCATTTTGTCTCATTTGATGGCTAAAATTTACTCTGTACTTTGCAGGCACAGAGACATGAAACAAAGCTTTATTTAAACCAAGGCTTCAGTCGTAAACTGAGATAATTAAAATCATCCATAAAACTTTCTTTACCTCACACCAAACGAGAAGTAGGAAGCATTGAAGAACAACCATGGTTGTCCACAAACATGATATTTTTTTGGCTTACTATCAGAATGCCAAATACTAAAGATACAACAATTGTGCTTGTTCAGAATACACTTTGGCTAGTGAAAGCATGTACAAAATAAGAGTTTTCTATTTGTACCCAATTCTACTAATTTTCACTAAAATCACACATGGAATCAGATGAGCCTCAGTGTTAAATTCTGCCTTTTAAGAAGGCATTTTATTCATTTGTCGATAGTATAAGTTCTATCTTGAAGCAATCTGTAAATTAAATCCCCCTTAAAACTATGTGTCCTTGAATAGATAGATGTGCAAGGCAATCACTTATTCTACTCTTGCTGCTCCTGTTTTATTTTAAGAAGTTTTAAGAAAAACTGAACTAGGCAGGCTTAAACACATGTACAGTCAAAGAGAAATTGGCCAATATGGTTTCACTCTAACAAGACACATGCTTTAAGAGCTCCTTCTTAATATAAAAAATAAAAAATAAAAAAAAAATACTTAGCAAAGCTGGGACTGTAGGTCACTGAAGTAGTCACCTACTTCACTGAATTAGAGAACTTGTCAAATGAAGATGTCACTGAGTTTGCATCAGAAATACATCAAACATATGGGGACAGAATAATTCTCAGTTTGCAAAAAGGAAAAAAAAACCCATTATGGAAAATGTACTACTAAAATAGCTCACAGACTGAGATAAGTATACGTAGAGAGAAAGGCAGAAAGAAAAAGAGGGTTTTCTTTTTGTAGTGCTGGTAAGTTTATTATGCTATCGCTTCAACTGCAGTCATAACAACGAAAAGAGCAGCTAAATATGATGGAGGACTCCTGCGAGGAAGGAAAAAAAAAAAAAAAAAAAAAAAGTGCTATCTATCTGGTTAGTATCTATAAGAAAAGTTGCTTCAGAGATCGACATAGGGTTATTGACAAAAAAAAGGGGTATCTTACGAGTAGAGAGACCTTAAAAGTGCTAGCTGTCGATTAAAGCACCTGCATTAATAGCCACATCAGAAAAGAGAGGAGAAGAGAGAAAAAAGAGAGAAAAGAAAGAAGAGAAAAAAGAGAGAGAAGAGAGGAGAGAAAAGAGAGAAGAGAGAAGAGAGAGAGAAGAGAGAAGAGAGAGAGAAGAGAGAAGAGAGAGAGAAGAAAGAAGAGAGAGAGAAGAGAGAAGAGAGAAGAGAGAAGAGAGAAGAGAGAGAAAAGAGAGAAGAGAGAGAAAAGAGAGAAGAGAGAGAAAAGAGAGAAGAGAGAGAAAAGAGAGAAGAGAGAGAAAAGAG
>NW_020454849.1:1620125-1649480 GCF_003342845.1 Nothoprocta perdicaria
AGAAAAGAGAAAAGGAGAGAGCTAAACCATTTTCCCCACTAGTTGGGTAAATTCGCAGTTCGTTCTTTTATTTTCACTACTTAGGCATACCTTAGCTCAACCGATACCTGTTTCCGGGACAGGACAGTTACCTTTCATCGGAACGCTCCGTTTCGGCCCTTTCAGCTCAGCCACGAGCCCCAGSTCCGGCAAGAGGCTCCCGCAGCCCCGCGCCGGCGGAGCCCTCCAGCCCGCTCCGCCTCCTGCAGCACCCTCACGGCGCGGGACCTTCTCCGGCAGGAAAGGGAGCCCTTGCCGAGCACGTCTCGGTGCCGGCGCGCGCGGCTGCTGCGTCGGCCGGGTCGGGCCGGGCCGGGCCGGGCCAGCGCCGCCGGGGCCGCGGGCTCCTCGTCCTCGGCACAAAATGGGGCCGGCAGCACCGCCTCCCCGCCAGCGCGCAGGGCTCCTCCGCACCTGCCCTCCCAGCGCCGCGCCGCGCTGCGCCCCGACGGCCCCGCCGCGGCCGCCCCGACGGCCCCGCACCTGCGCCCGCAGCGCCGTGTCGCGCGGGGCACACGCGGCGCCCCGTCCCGCGTGGCGCGGCCCGTCCCGCCCCTCGGGGCACACGCGGCGCCGCCGGGGCTCCCCCGTGCCGCGCTGCCGCCCGACGGCGSGGCGAGCGCCGCTCCTGCCCTTCGCTCCCGTTTGCCGCCTCCCCAGCTTTGCTGTTCCCCCCCGCCCCGCTTCTCCCACTTTAACGCAGTGTTTCACAATCTGCTTTTCGTGCCCGGATGGAGCCCTGTGGTCACGGAGGCTCCTGCGGGGCTAAGCGGCCGGCTGGCTTGCGGGAGGCAGTGTTGGGAAGCTGCCCAAAACGGTGTTTTAAAGGCGCCGGGATCTGCCCAGCGAGAGCGAGGCTTCCTGGCAGGGGCCTGCGTCAGCGCCTAACTCCGGGCAAGGCGTCCGCGGTGCCAGCGAGGGGATCCTCGAGGTGCTCCTGGCATCGCGGCCCCTGCGGAGGGTGGAAACACCGCAGAGATGTCCCCGTGCCGTGCACAGCGTGTCCGTCGCGACAGCAGCCGAAAACGGGGAGCAGAGCTGCGATGCAGCTGCTGGGCTGCTCGTGCAGGGGTTATGCACACACACACRAGAATATATATTATTTGGTGTGTATATACAATTCAAAAGCACTCTTGTGCCTCAGATACCATCCTTCTAGTGTTTTCAGCTTCTAGGGTAGGCCAGCCAAGTATTGGAGAACAGCTGGAGTATCAACTTCTGCTCCTTCYTACAGTTTTCATGGTTGTAAAAGCGAGCATATCCATTAAAAAAAAAAAAATAAAAATACAAACCTTTATCATTATTTATGGAGAGACTATATMATTCACTAGACTTGCCAGTTCAGTTAGGAACCACAGACAAATGTCTGGACTTGGTTCCTTGTCATGACTGACAAGCAACAGCAATAGTGAGGTATTTTTTGACATTAAAAGAAAATAATTGTAATTCCACAAAACTGACAGGTGAAGCCACTAAATATTTTAGGCTTAGTTTTGAACCCTGATTAATTTTTGAATTGACAATTATACTATAAAGCACCTCACTTAGATGTGTTTTAGCTTTGTTGTTGATGTTTTAAATGTCTAATGTAATCGATGCAATGAAGAGAACCATCCAGACTGAGGTATCTTAGATAGGAACTGTCCCTCCCTGCTTCCCAGTACCTCTCATCACTTCTAACACTACAGTATATATATATGTACAATATATACAGTCTGGAGAACAATGCGAGTTGAAATTTCTAGCTGCCTTCGTAGAAGAATTTTCAGGATAGTTCTGGTCTTTTCCTTAATGCTCTCAGTAAGAGATGGTTCAAATTTCTTTCAGAGGGAAAGATTGCTGACTCGGGATAGTCATACCTTGCCTTCCTTTTACCTTGCAAAAAAGCTGGTTGTAGACTTTTTTTTTTTTTTTTTTTTTTTTTAAGTTGTAAAATGCTGTTAGAATTAATCACTGTCTGCTTGGAGAGGGATGGAGACAACGTAGTAAGTTGTTCCTAACCAAGCAAGCAGTTTCTAACCACGCAAGTAGTTCCTAACCAATTCGCTTCACGCCCCACCAGGCCTTGNTTTTTTTTTTTTTTTTTGACAAGTTGTAAAATTCTGTTAGATTTAATCACTGTCTGCTTGGAGAGGGAGGGAGACAACGTAGTAAGTTGTTCCTAACCAAGCAAGCAGTTTCTAACCACGCAAGTAGTTCCTAACCAATTCGCTTCACGCCCCACCAGGCCTTGGACAGCATGCCCAGCAAGTAGGATTAGGGAGGGATATCTTTTTTAACCTGTCGCGTTGCACTGGAACTTGGTTCAGTCTGATTTGAGGCTCTTGCAGACATTTCTGGCTGTGGAAGTTGTTGATCAGATGTTTTCCATAGCTTGGGCAACACTGAAATATGCTGAGCAGGCTTCTTCTGCTTCCAAACACGATTAACATGGTGTAATTTCATGAGGAATAACAGCACCRTTGGAATAAGGGGCTACCCCACGACGTGGCCTGTTGCCAGTTTTCTGCAGACTACCAGATATTTTGCACTGTTCGTGGATGCCAGGCACTCTTCCAGCCTTWCAGGCAGACTCTGCACAGGCTGTTGAGAATCCTCAGCCTGTTGCAGACTCAGGCACCCCTTGGTGCAGCACCCTAATTATTTCCATGGTTAAGCTGTACCCATACATTTTAGACACCAATACAATTATTTAGAGCAGAAATCTAGAGCACAGGGCTGGAAACTGGGGTGGTATCAACTTGATCTTACCATCTACTGTTATTCTGTTTATGCTTAGTGGATTGGGATATGTCAGAGAGTGAGACCAGTCAGCACAAATTCCTTTTTTTTTTTCAAAGCTGTATGTGCATTTATTTTGCTATTTACTGACATACATTAGATCTGATGTTCATACCATGGTACTAGTATCTGGTACATTCAGACTTATTTATGTTGCAGTAAAATGGGAGCTATAGTTACTCATTGTTTCACAGATTTTGATGAAGCTGTGTTAGGGTTTACRAAGTACTTTCTAGTAAGCCATTTAKCTTACTAGAATAAAAAATAGCTATTCCTATTTTTCTGTTGATTTTTTTTTTGCACTGGGTTTGTTTGAGAAGCCCTCAAATGGACAGCTCTTTCATCTTTCTGAATGTTCTCAAGAATTTTTATGACTTAAATAAAAGCTCCCAATAAGGCAAAATTAAGTTCCTCTGGTGTGTCTTTCTCCTCTTCTGGCCAAAAAAAAAAAAAAAAAAAAAAAAAAAAAAAAAAAAAAAAAAAAAAAAAAAAGTAGTTTTCAGACTACTCAAGATTGTACATGAAGTGGGAAAGAATGAAAGAAATATACTAGATGGAAAACTGCATCTTTATGTTAAAAAATGTTTTTGATTTCAACAATTATATTATTCTGTCAGTAAACTGAGTGCCATATATGTCCAGTTAATGTTAACATCTATAATTACCCAAAGCACTCTACTCTTAGAAGCATCTACAGATGTTCTGGCACAAACTTATGTCTTGATTTACATTTCATGGCTCAGGCAAAATACTCCCCTTAAATTCCTTCTGTCTGTTTCTGCTGAATGCTAAAACTCTAAATGTTAAACAAGTTACAAACTCCCACTTTGGTGAAGGTATATTAATGCAGCTTGTGTGCACTTGTCATTTTTTTYCCACTATACTCAATCACTGAAGCAAAAAGCCCTGTAAAATAATGTTGCTGATTTGCTGTGTTTTCATATGGGAACTGGAGGATTCAGTGGACTGACTGAGTGACACAAGAAGTCCGTGTTGCTGCTGGGCAGTGAACTCCACAGCTGGGATTCCTTTTTGCGCTTCTCGGCAGGGGAGAGGAGCATTTGCAGACGAGGAGCAGGAGGAAAGATCAGCATAGAGAGCTTTGTTACCTGGATTCCTACCTCTCCCAAAAGCAGAAGAGGCCCTCAGTGGGATTTGGAAGCCTSTGGTAGGTGAGGACACAGAAGGGGAAGGCGTCTTAACACTGCAGCTGTGTCTCCTGATTACTCTGCAGGAGACCATCTCTACTGCATGCAGACCTGAGAGGCTCTGGGGGAAGCAAACAGTCCCTTAGGGGGTCTGCCACTTCTTTTCAGGCAAAACCAGGAATTTTATGAAATTGTCATCTTTCTCATCAACATTAAAGTGTGAGAATAGAGATAGGAATCTCACTCAGGAGTCTTAAATCCTAGTTTTATGTACTTTGTGCTAGGCAGCCTTACAGGGGGTGGTATGAACTCCTACAGTCAATCCCCTAGCAGTCCGTAAATTATTTTACCAACATATTCCAAAAAGCCAACTTTCAGTCTGCCTTTACCTTATGCAGTACTTTGAGAGACAGAAAGCAACACAGAATATTACAAAAAGCTTATAAAAAGTTTATAAGATTCATAATACTACCATCTCTCCCCACTAACCTCCCTGATCAGGGCAGATTTGCTCTTAAAAGTTACTTTTTTTAGCAAATTCAGAATAAGATTACATTTTTTTCATTAAAATCATATTTATCCTTCCTTGATGTGTAAAAGACATTCCTTGGGAAATCAATCCATTTATTTGTAAGGCAAAGTTACAATTTCTCTGTTTGGTTAACTATCACAGTAAGAATATCAAAAAATAATCAAAGCTTGAAATGAAGTTGCTGCCACTTACAAAGCGGTAGGTGATTTATTAAAGATTTCCTTACAATCAACTGAAGAGACTCTTTTCTGAGTAACAGATATATGAACAATGGTTCACTTTTTCGAAGCATCTCTTTAGTAGGCAAGCAGTTTGTTATGTTGTACATACAATTTCACAGAGATTTAGGGTTGAACTTTCCACTGTTTCCTCCAACTTCAAAGAAAATACTATTTACTTCTTTACAATATAAAACTCAGCTGAATAGCTTAGCATTGGACTTAATAAGTACAGAGCAGGTCAGTGCTGCTTTTTATTTCTTCTTCTTTGTAAATGTATCTAAAGCAGTTTCCTGACAACAGTTCTAAGAGCTGCTAACAATCTTTTTCTCACTATTAAATATTGCATTGCAAAGGAAATTCAAAGAAATATTTTCTTTCTTTTTTTAGTAGGAATTTGGAATGAGATAAATTTTAGTGACATGAGAGGTAACAGATCCAGAAAACTGAGCTGCTAAAAATAACAGAAGCTGCTAAAATGAAAACATTTCAATCATGCAAGACCTATATTTGTCAAAAATCTGCAAAAACTTAGATGGCAATGTTTGGATTTTGGAATCTAATGCCCTTGCAGAAGCACTGATAGATATTCTTCCAGCTCCAAATGAGCTCTCACATGAAGAACATATTCCAGCCCAGGTTATGGGTCCTCTGGATTTGCCTGGTGTCTGGTGTTTTGTATCAGGGCTCTGCAAGGCAGCTGCACCCTCAGACAGAGCAGAGCACTGGCCCTTGTGATCAGCTCCTGACTTGGGTCCGGCTCACGGGTTGAACAGGCTCCGGGTCCCACAGGGTGGCTCCAGCTACGTCCCATTACACACTGTCTAAGGAGGACACGTACTTATTTAGTCAGCAGCAACTCTCTCTCCCAACAGTTTACCGCTCCTTGGTTTTACACTGCTTTACATTGCAAGGTGAAGAATGCCAGTGAGGCATTCTTAGCCTAGCAAATGAGCACACACTGTTATTAGCCTAGCCCTGCTATTGCTAATAACAGTGTGTGCTCATTTGCCTTCACAACTACTAGATAATTCTTCATTAAGAGTGAAAAACCTCCTTTCATTGTTCCACTATAGCAGCATTATAAGATAGTGCAAAATTGTTGAACAGTGTGTGTGAGGCTGGCTACCAAAATAGGAAATAATCCCACACAGCAAGAGCAGGATATATATTAGCTTCCTCCTACATTTCAGTAGGAAACTTGTGGGCTACCAATTTCCCCATGATTACATCATTAGAAGAGCCACAGCTCTGTGCTTACTCATTTTTTTTCAATTTAGTAAATTTTTGCTACACAGCATATACAATAAATCTAGTTTACAGCACAGCATCTAGTGAAAGAAAGATCATATTCATCGAGGTCTGACATTACTGGAGTGAAATAAATTACTGAAATTTGAACAGCTGCCTCCATGTATTTTTTATTTATACAGATCTTCTAAAAATTCTTATAAGAATTTTCTACAGTTTTGGATAAATGATCTAAATTCAATGCACAGAGTAKGAAGGTAGGAGTTGATAGCAAGGGGTTTTCGCTTCCGTATGTGTCACTAACTGACTTTAGTACTTTGCACTCACAAAGTACTTGATAAATGCCATTAAGTTTGATATTATGTCCTCATTTTACAGATCAGGAAACTTAGGGTCAGAGAACGCAACTTAACTGGATGAAGTCATTCAGTGCCATAAAAACATCTTTCCTCTTTTCTGCATTAGATCAGAGATCACAGTCTTGTTTCTGTCCCAGAGGATAGATGATTTTGGGTGGAGTGTGTTGTGTTAGATACTGATGTGAATAATCTGATTTCCMCAGCTGTAGTGAATTTGCTTCTGCACTCAGTGACAACCTTATGAGATAAGCAGGGTATGGCTGATAAGTTACTGCTTTTTGATGCCATGTAGAAGGAAAAAGGAGGTTAAAAAAAGAGGTCACTTGCTTGAGTGACATCTTGTGGACTCATGGAGACTATTTTAGAAAGGTATCAGGCAAACTGTGTGGGAGATGTCTTTGGAATTCCACTGATGCGACCAAACTGTTCAGCTTAACTGAATGAATCATTCAGTTTTAACTTCATGGATTTTTCGGCCTGTCAACACCTACTGTTTTTGGAGTTCTTATTCTTACTGAATCTTAGACGACTCGCGAAAAGTCTGACATACAATAAGAGGATGATTATCGTGCATGCTGTATTCTGTTATGTAGCTTTACTGTACCCAGGCAGAGGAAACCTGGAGTACATATTGGTCTCTTAAATGTCAGCACTAGGGAAAATAGTATCCAGCAAGTATAGTGTTAATCCCTGGGAATCCCATTCTCCTGCTTCTTCAACCAAAATGGTAATAGAGCAAAGTTACGATTTCTGCTTATGTTAGGCTTCATGTACTTTAAAAGATCTGGGTGTGATAAATAACTTTGATTGGTCTCTTCTTATTGACCTATTCAGTGAATATCTTACATGCTAAAAGCTATTTTTTTTTCTTTGCATCTCATGCAGGAAGCAGGAAGGTCAGAAGTGGATGAGGACAGCTGGGCCATATCACTACCTCTGCTGCTGATCTGGTGGGGTGGAGCAGTGCAACAGCAAGAGCAACTTGTCTTGTATGGGATCCATATGTTGCAGAAAGAAGGGAGCAAAATGATGGCATAGATATAGGGACTGGCAATGGGATGGCCACAGATGTAGGACTGCTGTCTTCCATGGATCCCCAGGCTTTGTTCATCTGAGAGCTTTCATGGCTTTGCTCTTAGCTCTGTTGACCTTGAAGAAACACAGAGAGAGGATTGTTCTGTGGGTTGCATAGAAACGGGGGAGGGGCTTTATAGCATTTGCTGAAGGTATGCTGACATACCTTCTTTTGTCAGATTCTTCCTGACAGAAGTCGTTTTTCCTGACAGAACGTTTTATGCTGTTCATAGAATCATAGAAACATAGAATCATTAAGGTTGGAAGGGACCTCCAGAGGTCATCTAGCCCAACCTCCCTGCTCATGCAGGGATACCCAGAGCACATGGCATAGGGCTGTGTCCAGGCAGATTTGGAAGATCTCCAGAGAACGAGACTCCACAGCCTCTCTGGGCAGCCTGTGCCAGGGCTCTGGCACCCTCAATGTTAAGTTCCTGTGGAACTTTTGGTGCCTCAGCTTGTGGCCGTTTCCTCTAGTCCTGTCRCTGKCCACCASTGAAAAGAGGCCRCCCCCTCCTCCTCACTGCCTCCCTTGAGGTATTTATASACRCTGATCAGGTCCCCCCTCAGCCTCCTCTTCTCCAGGCTGAACAGGCCCAGCTCYCTCAGCCTTTGCTCAYAGGGCAGATGTTCCAGGCCYCTGATCATCCTGGTAGCCCTGCGCTGGACTCTCTCCAGCAGCTCCACATCCCTCTTGTACTGGGGAGCCCAGAACTGGACRCAGTCTCCAGATGTGGCCTCACCAGGGCTGTGTATAGGGGGACGATCCCCTGCCTCGACCTGCTGGAGACGCTCTTCTTAATGCACCCCAGGATCCCGTTGGCCTCCTTGGCCACCAGGGCACACTGCTGCCTCATGGTCATCTTGTCGTCCACCATGACGCCCAGGTCCCTCTCTGCGGGGCTGCTCTCCGGAAGGTCAGTCCCCAGCCTATCTGGGGTTATTCCTCCCCAAGTGCAGGACCCTGCACTTGCCCTTGTTGAATATCAGAGGTTTCTCCCCACCAAGTTGTCCAAATTGGCTTTCTGCCATTTTTTTAGTAATTTTTGGGCACATCTAAATCTCTTATTTTTTTCTTTTTTAAATTTCAAATTAAAAAAAAATACGTTTGACTTAAATGTATGAAGGCTAACTAAGCATAAATTAATTTCCTTTCTCTAGGTATTTCTAGTGTTGGAGAGAGAATAGTAACTTTTGTGTCTCTGAAACTTCAGCTTGAAAATTGTGTATATTTCTACTTCATTGATTTTATACTTAGATCTGTTTCCTTGGGACTATTAATCCTTACTCTACACATTGAGTTAACTCTTATCTTTTGATGAGAATTTTCTTTCTTGTCATATGTCAGCCATTCTTATGATAAAATGGAGATTTTGATATATGATAAAATGGAAGTCAAATTCACATAGTGAAGTGTATTTGAAGACTGCCTACTGTAATAAATATAATCCCTACTTCGAAGCATTTTGTAGTGTGGAAATTTTACTGCCTGTCTTGTAAGTTTATTCAGTATTCACACATTCAGTTTATATGGCTGTTATTGAAAACTGAATCAAGTGTATGCCTGTCTGTTTAATGCAGAACCAGGAGCTGATAAAACAGATACAGATGCAGATGCATACAAAGTTTCCAGTTAGTTGCAACTGGATAAAATACATTTTTTGAGAACATTATCCAGAGTGAGGCAAATTCCCTAAAAGTAGTTATAAAGAATCTGAAATAGATCGATGTTCTAAGCACTGCGGAGAGGAGTAGGAGAAAGGGTGTCCTTGCTATGTTCCCTGCTATCATACGAAACCATACAAAAGTTTCCCTTTGTATTTTATTAACCCAGTAGGGTTTCTGGAAGCAGTTCATGGCTGCTTACTACTTAATATCAATTAATGATATTTCAACTCAATGAATTCCTTTTCTCCCAGGACTTTATTGTTGACAGGAATGATTCACTTCCAACTAGCTAAAACATCCTTTTTTGGCCCTGGATGAAGAAAACAGAGACCTCAATGAGGTCCACAGTGTATTATCATGTAATCATGTTATGATTATGTTATATCGTGTTATCATATAATGAACTGTTTGATCCCGAGACTTCAATTCTTAAGAAGACTCCTCAGAAGGACTGAAAGAGATAAGTTCTCCTATATCCTTTTACTAGATTTCTCTGTGTAGTTTTCTAAAACCACAATAGCTTTTTTTTTTTGTAGAACCTTATTATCTTTTATATTCTGAGCATAGAGTAAATTAATATGAAAAGGATAAAGATTTTCTTTGATTGAGAAAGTGGTGTTCACTTCAAATTGTTGACAGCTCTGGGTGTAGGAATGGCTAAAATAGAAATAGGCGAAGCAATGTTCTTTGACATTAAAAAGCTTGTCATTTTCAGTAAAACTCTCAAATTTCATGTTCATGAACTAGATTATTCTCACTAGTGTTTTTTATATATTTTTTTATTTTTAAATATATTTGTATACTTAAATTTAGTGCACACATATATATATATTTTAATATATATAGATTGATTTAACAGAATTGCAAAGGATTTTTGAGGCAAAACTATTGGTAGGGAGATAAAATGTCCATGCCCTAAAATACCACAAAAACCTTTATTTCAGGTAGATGATTTTGACTCTGATCACTTTACTTCATTTACACTGCTTTAGAATTAGCATTTTACTTTCTCGCTAGGGAGCTGGCATTGCTTGAAAGCCCAAATCATCTTATCTCATTTAGAGTACCTTTGACCTTTAGTCTTACTATTGCATTTAAGAGAATAATTAGAATCACATGGTTAAGCCATAATTTATTTTTGTTTTCTCTGCCCCCTTTATCTATCTTTTTTTCTGTAACTCTCTTTTTGCAAGTGATTGATTTCTATTTTATCTTATATATTATTGATAATAATACACTGAGTTAAGTTCGAGATTTGAATAAACAGTTTGTGGATGCTTTGCCTGATGTGAGGTTTCAGGTCACATAGACTGTGTTTTAATTTGGACAATTGGTGCTGACGAGTTCTGTTTTGTGGTATTGGAACTGGGAAGATCTTAGGACTTATTCATGTTTCCTGGTCCTGATCAACCTGATCTCAAACGGTCCTGCTTTAACTAAGCAGGGTGTTGGATCAGATATCTCTAGGTATCCCTTCCAGTATAAATTATTTGGTGATTCTGTGTTTGTACAGAAGGAGGAATCATATTGCTGCTCAGAAATTCTGTGTATTGGTATTTCTGAAGGATCTAGAAAGGCCTTGAGGTAGGAAGATTATTTAATCTAGTTTTCACTTTCTGATTTTTAATATTTAATACAAATACAGAATCAAAATAGCACATGACTATAAAATTATTTCTCTGGTTTTAAACAAGAGAGACTTAATCAGAAATTCAATTGTAATGAAACCTACCAGCTTTAAATTTTGCAGAAAGAGTAATCAAAATTCCTACCATTTTTTTTCATAATTTTCATCATGACTGTAAAAGACAAACAATAGCATTTGGCAGTGTCTTTTAACAGGCATCTACTGATCCCATGGTGTCCACACCCATTGTGTGAGCAAGTCAATTGATTTTTCACTATCAATGCAGCTTTCACAGGTAAAAGCCAAACTAAACATTCATAGAGCTTAGAGCTTGTATCACCAAGCAGAGCAATTGCAACTTTAGGATTGTAACCACTCCCAAGTTTGGTGGTAAGCACAATTACTAATGTGCCGTGCATGTACATCTTGCTCTTTGGTTGATTTTGGTTTTGTTTTTCAAGCACTGTAGATGTGTAAATAGAGCAGAACTACTTGCCACAGTTTAAGCACCCCTGCACCATTGCTACTTAGATAAAGTGTGTTTAGTTTCTCAGTCAAGTAGTGGTATTGCAAACAACAGTGTACAACATTCAACAATACAAGAAATAAATTAATCGAAAGTTGGTTCAAATATATCACAATTAGGATATTCCCTAAGCCCTTACACAGGCACATTTCACAAGCTGGAAGATTATTGATTTTACCTTTATTTCATGGTAGGTACAAGAAATGAGTAGTTGAACTCACGTACACAGTCACTTTGAGCAATGTGCGTTGTATAAAACACTGGAGTCTGATGGTATCTTAGTATTTTTTGTTACTGAGTCGCTCTGATTTAAGTACAGATTAAACCAGCCCATTCTGAGTCTCAGATTTCTCTTAGGTAAGCAGACCTAAATTATCATCTATTTTGTCAGAGGAATATTGTAGATGTATATGTCATTCTAACGTCAGGAGGTGTTCAGGGACAATAGGGTGACCATGAYCCATCACGAGCATCGCCTAATTGTAACACCATTCTGATAACAAATAAAACTTAGAGTTTCTTCTAAATAAGCGGAAAAGAGTCTACATAAAACAATAGATTTTTTAAAATTTTAATAACAAAGACTGTGCAATTTGAGAAAAGAGATTTTGGAGATAAGAAGCCAAATATATTATTTTAAAGCTAATATTATGATAACATGAAAGCTAATACTAATATATAAACATGAACTTAACATTCTCCTTCAACTTACTCTGTGTGGTTCCTGTGACATGTTCTCTGTTTAAATCTCCAAAGAATATGATTGCCTTTTTTATTGATATCCAGCTCTGGTACTAACCTTTCATATCTTATGCCTCTCAGTGCACAAACTCTCTAATTTCAGGTATGTTGGAATGAATGAATACCCAAGTATGCTGCCCTGCTGGAGATGTCTAATAGTAAGTTGCTTTGTTCTGTTTTATGTTTAAAGTGTTCTGCTATGTCACATTTTTAGAGATCAGAGATGAAAAATAAAAGTGGTTTTGTACTACCTATAGCATAGTTACAGGTGTAATAAGTTGCAGATGTGAATGAATAAATTAAAATGAGTGAATTAGTTCATTGTTTACCATGACATATTATTACAACAACTTGGTATGATAAATAGTTTCTGGATATGCTTGTGAATGAGATCAGGATAGCAATAAATTGCTGATGTCTACACTTGAATTTAGATTGTTTTAAAAGTTTTACTTATTTACTTACAGGTTTATGGTCTTTATGGTTCTAAAAAGGTCATAATGTAAAAAGGATTTTTTTTTTCCATTTTTGGAGAACTTTTGGAGATCTTAAGGTGTCCTAAAATCCTCTCCCTGGATTTCCTAGGCATTTCCATAGTCTACGGACTGTGACACTACGGCTGTGACAGGGAATGAGTCATGAAATAGATCAATTGTCTGTAATAATTCTCAAAAAGAGTTATCCTGAAAGACCACAGCATGCATTCCTGTGATTCGTCTCATTCTAACTTTTCTGCACTGTGCCTGCTGTTTKCTTAGAAACCGAATTAAACAGATGAACAATCTGTTTAATGATAGGTGAGAATCTATCTCCCTCAAAACAAGGGAAAAATGCTTTTTTTGTTGTTGTTATGCAATCATAAATGTGTCTAAAGAAGTTGGGCCGAGTTTTGAATCACAAAGCCAATAAGCAGGACAACGAAGATGAACAAAATAGTTTGGAGTTAAACAGAGCTCTTGCATCTAGCATCAGATATGTCTGTATGAAAGGGCAGGTAGCTAGCTGGGCTTTTATCCCTTTCTTGAACACTGCARATTAGAACCTGGGATCTAGCTCAAACGTTTCTCTGTGAAGTAGTTATTCTCTATCAGCTGACTAACGGAACAGAGGCAATTATCACTGCATTGTTATAAGCCCACTTTAGGAGTGGGCTAAGCTAAGCCTTGTAGGATCCTACTCTGGAATAAAGAGGGGCTAGTGATAAACTGGTTTGGAAACATTTTAAATATTTGCAGAGCACATTTTACTTTATTTTGCAATAGGTTTCAAAGAAAGGCAAGCTTTTACTTGCACTTACAAATGGCATGTACAGCCAAACCCTCTAGGGTGACTTTTGTTGGTGGCAGTGTACGTGATTTGTGTTCCTGTAAGTGTGGCTGTACCCTAACATTTCTCTCAGAGGAGGAATGGAGCTTTCTCATTCAACATTTTTCACTGTTTCTAGTTTGCCTTCTCCATATCCTTTGCTTCTGGTTATACTAAAGGATCAGAGTAAATTAGAAGTAATAAAAAAGTCATTTGTGTTTCTCAAGGGATAAGTTTTCTAGAGAGGTATGTTTTATTACTTTTGCTGCATGTTCAAGTACCAGTTATTCTCACCAACTGTTTAAATCTCATCTTCCATAATACTAGGGAAGACAGAAAAGTTCTCACTTTAGTTTTGATTTTTGTAAGTGTTACAGCATACACTTTATTACTACTGAAAGCACAAGAATAATCTAGCCTTACCCTAACATTATGTTTGTTTTTACTTGATACCCTAGATCTGTTCACTTTTTAGAACAAAAAGTCATTCCAGGATGGTTAAATACTGTTCAAGTTGGTGGAAATAATTACTGTTTCACTGTGATCCTTTTTCATGTAAGGCAGCCATGAGAAAATGCTTGCTTGTACCTGTTTACSATAACATGTGACATTTATTATTAGATTTTTATAAGCAATTATCTGAATATTTATTAGTATATTTGACCTATATATACTAATATATAATTATATAGTAATTATGACCTATATATAATAATATATAGGTCATAATTATAAGAATAAGCTTTCTGTATATGGCAAATTACTAGCAGAAGCACTTTTAGTGTAGGTTTTTCTTTTCCTGTTTCAATACTGCTTACTCTAGATGTGGGTTTATTTGAGATTTAAACTTACTGTTAATACCAGATTTCCTAGGAAATATTCTTAAGGCTTCTGTCAGTAGTGTCTGAAAGATTTCTGAACTGGTGAGGTAAATTAAATCTTGCATACTTTTCCCCTCTAACTACTTATTCACAGGATCTCTAAAACAGGATTTTGTCATAAAGACTGTAGGATTAGGTTCTCTAGCTTTTATTTGTGTTGTAGATAACAATTTTAAATGATTTAATTCCCATAGAGAAAGTGGGTGGTTTTGTTCCCTCCCGTGTTAAGTAGGTATTTTCTTACTAATATATGTGATGTAAGAAGGAGCTTATTCTTGATGTTACTTTAATCCCCAAGTTTGTTCCTCCCTCTGAAAGACCTAGCTCAAGTTGGTCTCTTGCAGACACTTGAATCAGCTGTCTGAGCACGTTATGCTCCTACCTGCCTCCCACCCCAAATTTGTACTGGATACTTTAATACAGCAGGCTTTATTTGCAGTTACTTTGCTGTCAGGATGCAGGGATCCCTGTAGATTTCAGAAGTAGATTCAGACTCACAATTTAGTAAAATTTAGTCTATTATTTCTGTATATTTTTGTTATAAGTGTGGCATTGATGAGTCTTTGTGGATGTGGACACACATGAGTCTTTTGGGACGTGCACACAATATAACTAACCGTTAGAATGAAAGTATGCTTGGCAGAGATATGGATCTTTCTTCAGCTATTTATAACATATTGTATATGTTTGGGAAATGGTTTAGTCATGTAAAAAGGTAATATAAAAGGTGTCCAGTCCTGAAAGATGAGTTTACTTTTGGCCAAAAGTGGAACACTTTTGATCCTTGGTCCTGTCCATAGAATACAAGAAGAGTTAGGGTCAGTAAGAGTTGTTTAGTATTTTGGAAGGTAAAACCTAAAATGACAGAAATATCCTACATGAAAACATCTGGAAATGTAATTTTTTTTTGACTCATTTCGGTCCCTCTTTATGTAGCACACCTAGAAATTACAAACAAGTCCAATTTATGGCAATTGAGTTGAGATTGGTGGCTCCTGCACAGTTCACTTTTGTGCACTGTGTGTAACAGGCAAGGAATACAGGATTTGCCTCCTTGTTCATATATGTTTTTTTTCTTTTTGATTAAGAGTTATACAGAATTGTRTCTTTTGTATGTGTTATAAAAATATGAGCTGTATATTGCAAGTGGAATTTAATAGATTTGTAGAAGGCTGTCTTTACACTTCAATTTAGATTTTAGCTTCTACTACTGCTCTAAGCAGTAAATTTATTTCTGCTACACCTGATAAAATTGTGTTCATTTTCAGGTTTCACTAAACACTGAAATTTTCAAAGCAGTATAGACATATTTTCCCACTAGAAGCAATGAATTTTGTCAGTGTGCTTTTAATTAATGGTAACACATCTGAATCACCAAGGTTGCACTGAAAAACCCATGTGCTTTTGACATCAAGTTTTTTAGTCYTTAGGGTTAGATGCAGCTCGGTTTTGTCTACACCAAAATTCCTTTGCACTTTTCTGAACACACAAAAGCACTTTCAGGTAAGAGCAAATTAACATTGCTAAAATTCCCTTTACCTGTTAAGCATAATGCATTTTTACCATTGTGCTCATATGCTATGCAGTATAAAACAGAACTGAATTTACAGAATTCTTCATGACTATGAGAGCTCTCAGGTACAGAGATAATTTCCAAAGTCTTTTGGGCATGTTTTGTGCTTTGGCTGTCTGTTTAGTCTGATCCCATATTTTAAGAAAGGGCCTGTAATTTAGGCAAACCACCGTGACTTATGAGATTTGTACCTAATACAAATGTAGTGTTGTTTTATTATAAAAGGCTGTAGGAACAAAACTATTATTTTGCTGTATACATGTATGTAAGAAAGGTGCTTAAACGTTCAACTATCTTTAAACRACTCAAGTCAGTTATCTACTAAGTAGTATTTTGACCAGCTGCAGAACTGCTGAGTCTGATCACTGAGTGATATTCTTAATCCCAAACACATCAGCAATGACACTGGCAACCTGGAAGACACTTCAGTATAATGCATATTGCAATGCCTTTCTGAATGGACAAAGYGTACAACCATAGATTATGGATGAGTTTTCTTAACTGGGCAGAGTTACAATTAATGAATAAGCTTCAATCATTAGAGGCTACTGCCTCTAAGAAATACAGTACTAACTTTTTTTTTCCCTAATTGTTTGGACTATTATATGKCATTCCTCTTGTTTTCCTCTTATTCTTAACATCAATATCTAGATTAAAGTCTCTGTTGCTGCAAGTATCTGACTAACATTTTCCTGCTTTAGCAACTGAGAAGCAAAGTTCCTGGTACAGTCTGCTGTCTCTTTATTTCCCAGTGCACTTTCTCAAGCTATTTCTGATGAAAGTCCCATCTGGCTTTAACTCTGTTGCTGTAAGGCAGATGTCAACTCCTGCTTTTTTCCTTTCTGTTTTATTAGTTTCCCTTTGGTAAGTTTTTCTGTACTAGGTAAGCAATCTTTTTATGGTACGAATGCTTCCACTTTCACCCTGAAGCAGCAGGAGAGCACATTGGAGGTGACAATGTCCTCAAGGCAGATTTTTCTTACTCTTTGTGTTTTAAGATTCTGCCTTTGTGAAAAATTTGGAAAGTACCACGTTCTTGATGGAATTGAGGGAAAGGAGGGKTTTTTTTTGTTTGTTTTTGTTTTTTACTCTCTCAGCTTCAGCTGCAGGATGATTGACAAACATGCTGAAATAGCAATTACTTAAGTGAGTTACCCTAGGGTCGAGCACCTGGACTGCTAAAAAATATGTCCTAAAACAACTTTTGCTGATTGATGCAAGCTACATTGGCATATATATTTATTGTTAAAACCTGAATGCTGTAGTCACTGTACACTGCTCAATTCCAGTTTTAAGACTACTCTAAGTAGCTACTCAATGTAGCTTTACATTGCAGATATCTCCAATGCTCACTAAAAGTTTTGTGAAATTCATAATATTATTGCTGTTATCAACTTTTATTCCATATGACTGAATTTTTTAAGGCCCATGCAAGACATATGCAGAGTGTTTTTAAAGGCATGACAGTAATTAATTGTTTTGGTACGACTGACTTAATGTAAGTCAATGTAATACATCTTGAGATTTAGGTATGTAACTGCCATAAGAAATGTGCTTTTAAAATAACAAGTGACTAAAAACCGTATAGGATTTCTAAGATAAATCTTCTATTACCTCTCTGTAAGTTTCCTGATTAATGCAATCTAAAGCATAGTGACAGTGATCCAGCCAGTCTGCTCTTTCACAAGTAAAGCCTGACAGAAAAGATCAAGTGACTGTGTTTTGTAGATCCATTACAAAAAGTAAAGAAAAGCTCCTATTATACTTCAAGGTTTATTGTACAGGCACTGTATGAGCAATTGTTTGAGGTCTGGCTAAAGAGAGAAATCTGATAGTGTCACAAAATTCAAAGGTAAGCTATGGTTTTATGGTAGCACCACTTGCTGTAATTAGGGTACATACAGCTAAAATGGTGAATGAGATGGTTATTCAACACTTGCCTGGAATATTCTTGTAATTACAATTTACAAAACTGATAAATCAGAGTGTCACTTGGCTCTATTCAAATCACTGCACTGACAGAAAAAGAGATCTTACTACTTCACCTAATAACGTAAAAAGGAAAACCCTTTGTGTTATTTTGAAGCACTAATTTCTTATTATTTTGCACTATCTTTGAAATCCTCAATAAACAACATTATCAATACTATTTTCTCTACATGTAATAAAAAATAAAGCTTAGATATTATTTTAGATGTTTATTAGAAAACAGCACATGAATGATTGCACAGCTTTTTGCTTTCAGATTTTTTTTTCTTCAGAAAAGAAATGACTTGCTGGGTTGACTTTTGTACTGCATACATTCCGTAATGCAAAAAGACTAATGACTTTTTCTTCTTTAAGTGTTGCAGCTTTTGCCTGAATCCATAGTCTTGGTTTATTTTTATGTTTTGTGTTTTATGTTTTATTTACAAGCAAGATTATCTCACTAATTAAGCAGACCAAAATCCATGCTTTGATCATGGAAGGACTTCTGGACATGTTAACCTCATGCATGTAAATATTCCTATTAAAACTGAGCCATTTGCATGCTTAATTTAAAGTGCTTAAGTCTAGAGCAAGCGTTCAAAGGACTGAAAGCAAATTGAAAGGCAAAAATGGGTGTTATTTCAAAAATAAATGCAAAGGTAACTTCCAAAGCCAGCAGCAAGATTGTAAAGGTCCTTCTTTTGCCAAGGCAAAGTCAGTGATAGGAAGGCAAATGGAACTGAAACAAAACCAGCAATGAAGTACACATCACAGCACACAATGGCATTTATTTGAACAAGTGAGTCATTTGTATTGCACAATCAAATTGAGTTGGATTTATTTTAAGTGGTCAATGTCAGTAAGCAGAGTCTTAAAAGTATCAATGTTAATTTCCTTTCATAATCATAATATATTCAAAACAGAATATTCCCAAAGAGAAATATCTAAATGCAGGGATTCTAGAAGTAGGATTAAAAGATAAACCCTCTAATTAGACTATATCACAGACTTTAAGATCCTGCCTAGGAAAGAGATATTTCTAGTGTATGTTTTAAACTGAAGGGATGAGGCTAATGATAGGAGAAATATATTTACATTCTGAATCTATTTACAAGAGGCAAATGATAGGAGAAATATATTTACATTCTGAATCTATTTACAAGAGGCTAATGATAGGAGAAATATATTTACATTCTGAATCTATTTACAAATCTGGTACTGTCTAGATCTACAAATTTAGATACTGTCTGTCCCTGGCCCATGGGTGATCATAAACTTTGTTTAAGAAATACAGGTGACATATCAAATATCTATCATCACACTCTGGCTGGTGGGGAAAGGGAAGAGGGGAGAGGAAGGAGTTGTTATCAACCTTTACAAATATATTCAGGAACAAGAACATTTGCTATCTGCTGAAGTGATATTAATCTTCACTTTAGCCTGTATTTTTAGAACCTCTGTTTATTTGATGCTTATAGAGACCTGTTGGCCATTGGCCATTGCTGGCCACGCGATATTCTTCAAGAAGAAAGTGAGAGTGCATTGGCTTGCAACTGTTTCACAAAATCTTACCACAACCAACAGAAGAAATTAAAAGGTTAACTGAATAAATGCATAATTAGAAGTAAGCTCAAAGGATATGTGTTTTCCCATGCAATTTAGGATCTGAAAATGATGCCAGGATGTGTATTGAACTTTCCTCAAATCTAAACCAATTTTACCATCATGGGTGTCATATTTGAATATGCACTACCCAAAATCTTTCTTGACTAGCACTACCCAAAATCTTTCCATCTCATAGTTGCAAAAAAAAGACAAGAATCATACACAAAGGCAAATACATGTATTGATATCATAATCTTAAAATTGCAAAGAACTACTAGTGCTGTAGAACTACCAGTGCAGATGGAAAATAAAAAATCTCTGAAATATTGCCCTTACCTTACAGTGCCTGACATCTGAGCATCTTCCAAGCTGTCAACATTTTAAAAGCCAGKTGTCCATAAATGAACATGCAATACACACATTCTTCTGCTTTTGTTTCTCTTCCATACTTGTGTTTGGCTAACCAGACAGATAGATCTGTTCGGGTAGGTTTGAAACTGGGCAGACTAAGTCCTGCCATTCCCCGGGGAAAACTTTTTAGCCATGGTCTTTTGAGCCATGTGATTCTTAGTCAACAAATTGTCCTCTCACTTGTGGTTGATTTACTATCATCCTTCTCACTGATCCCTTTTGTGAATCTTCTAATTAATTGAGGAGGGAGATTAGTCTTAGTGTTTATGAACAAAGGGAAAACCCAACCTTAGGGGTATCTACTTCCACCCTTTTTCTGTTTCCCCTTTTTTTTTTTTTTTTTTTCATCTCTCTTTCATGTAATTACTACGTAGGAAGAAAATAATGCAAATATCGGCTAAAATGACTCATATCCTGGGTTTGCCAGGCACACCTCACTGTTGTATTTTTTACACCTACTTCGAAATGCAGTCTTCTTAAGAATGACAAATTCTGAATTTGTTATGTAAAGAAGCAGAAAAGTTTCATGTCAATGTACAGTTGGGTTTCTTTCAAGCAGAATCAAACAAAAAATGAGCTCCATGTGTTTGGATATATTARTGAGCCTTTCTCCCAGTTACAAGCAATTTGAAGACAGTCCTATGTTCATTCCAGAGCTAATGCAAATTTTACTGGGCATTTGTGTTTCTGTGAGATTGGTACCCAATGCAGAATGTAAATTTTGTTATCTTTCTATGCCAGTTGAGGGATGATTGATGACATTTGATCTAATACAAAATCAGAATTGTGCAGATTGATGTTATCTGATTTTGGCAGCAATCTTTCATAAAAAATTAAAGCATCAAATTTTTCTCCACTAATCTGAACCGACAAAGTAAGTTTATACTGGATCAGCACTTTGCCGCATGTGGCTATAGTGTTCTTTATGGGATAGGAGAAACCCTAGAGGCAAATTTATTGCTTTACAGAACCGCAGTCTTAAGTGAAACTGTTGCATAAGTTTTCTGAAGAGACAATCTTCAGCTTACAAGACATACAGTTAATTATCAGTTCTTAACTTTAATCCACCTCCTCAGATTTGAATGCTTTACAAACTTACTACAATGGCTACAAAAGCTCTTTCACATCCTTCAAGTTTCATATATCGTTTCCTATTTTTATAACATCTTTACAGTTTTTCATTTTTCATGTTATAAATGGAATATTTGGGGGAAGTAAATTAGCAAAAGCTTTACTTTTTAAAGTGAATACCTTAATCTGGAAAGGAGAATAAGCCAGTTTTCAATATTTAGTTTTATGAGTTTTTTATGGATTTTTATGGGTTGCAGTACCTCAAAGAAGTTGGTTTACTCTAAAATTGATTGATCTCAGAGTTGTTGGTTGACTCTACAGTCAAAAAATTTTTCTGCCCAATAAAAACTTTTCAMGCTTTACAGCTATATCAAGGACCCTGAATTCCTTATGCTCAAAGACTTACAAATTTCATGCAGTTTCATACTATCTTTTTCATATTTTGTATATACAGTAATACAGGGAAAGCATCCCTAAAGGATAGTCCATCCTCTCCAAAAGAATAGAGTAAAAACATTTTTTCTTAAAGTGATATTTGATAGTATTTTGGCCTGCACCTGGAGACAAAACCCCATGGTTTCTCCCAGTGGTTTCAGCAGTGTGGTATTCAACTTACTCATGCCACCAAGAACCCCTTTCATGGCAGAGTGATTGAAATTTCTATTTTAAAATCACTAAATATTAAATATGACTGAGTTTTGAGTCCAGTGTACACAAGCTCACTGTGGTACATGTGTGGACACAGTAGTCAGAAGAGGAGCAAACGAAGAAAGCTATTTCAACGATATGGTTGAGTGGTTGGGATAAGTTTGTCAAAAATTTCATCTACGATACAGGAAGGGAGAGACATGGAAACACAATACTAAGAGTGAAACAGATGTCCTTCTGAGCTTTCCAACTCTGAAATGCTTGTTTTTTTTTTTCAGTTACACAAAATTTTATGTTTTAAGCTGTCCAGAGAGCCTCCCTACATTTATTTCTGTCTTAGTGAAGGCAGAGTTTTTAAKCTTACCAAACTGATTTTATAAATTAATATAAGCACAATATTTTGTATTTCTCTATCATTAAAAATCWGTCGTTTCAAATAAGGAAGATGACCAGACTTCTGCTTGAAAGTACTTMTGCTGCTTTATTACTTATACCTTTATTAGTTGTATGTGTTTCCAGAAAGAGCTATACACATAACCTTGCAAGCAAGGGAAAACAAGATATGTAAGTTCTCAGCATTCAAATATGAGAAATATGTAATCATCTGGGAAGAAAACAATCTTAAAGTGTTGCAATTTATGGAAAAATAATGACCTTTTACTTGCTTCAAAGCAGATGAGGAAAAAAAAATAGTTGAAGATTCAGAAAAAAAATCCTCAAAAAAAAAAAAAAAAACTTTAAAGGCTATAACCAGTGAAAGAAATAGAAATACAGAAATAAGATTGTACTTCCCCCTGTCACTGTCTTTACAGCTGTGGCATACCACGATCTTCAGAGGCAGATGAAAGGACAATCACAGCACAGACGAACCTTCAATTTGTTTGCCCTTTTTACCTTGGGATAATTCACATGACTGCTAATTACCTTGTTTTTTCTTATTTGATGATTATGAGAATCAAACTGAACCTGAAAGGAGAGGTGCTGAAACAGACTAATACATGCAAATACTAGAGACACACTAAATTTCCTGGGAAAATTGAGTTTGAAAGATTCTGAATCAGAGTTACTTCATATCAAGGTGTATGAAAGGAATAAGAACAGTGCCAAAGGAAGTAACACAAAGCTGATATTTGGGCAAAACATTTTTACTTGTTAACATATATTATTACAGGTGATTACTGTAATATTGTCACCAGCCTAGAGGTGTTTGATTTAAGCCTCTATTAAATAGATTAAGTGGAAATCTAACAGTTTTTAAGGGTATTAATCATTTCTTACTCAGATGTTCTGCTGTAGCTGCAAGTGAGCTGTGGCCAGGAGGCATTGCCCATAGTGAAAAAGGTCGTGTGTCACAAATGTTTCCCAATTGTGCTAGCACTAGATCAAAGAAAAATAGTTAGATAGAAGGATGAAAACTAMGTTCTGACTGGATTAAAGGCTCTTTGCATTAATGTGAGTCTTTAAAAYATGAAGTTAGTTATCTCATCAAGATCCTGTCAATGCCTTGGGAAGAAATACTCATCTACATGAGAGCTGATGTGTCATTAAATGTGTCATTTTTTCCCTCTAAGGAACATTTTGGGCTTGATGTCTTGTGAACCCTTACCTTCTACTCTCTGAGAACGGACTTCTTCGCCATGACTTTCAGATGATATTACACTTGTGGACTGCTGCGTGAAGCATTTTGCAGGGAGGGAGGGATGAGGGCGTCTGGAGGATGATACATAGAAAATACTTCACTTAAGTAATCAGAATTATGCTTTGGAGAAGGCTATGGAATACCATCTCTCCAGGGTAGTCAGACCTAATCAAACTTTGGGCCCAATACTTCCAATAGTTACTAAGTTAACGGTTTTTTTCAGTGCTGCAGTTGTACTGTRGACTGTGTAAAATGCTTTTGCAATCTTTTAATTTCTCTTTGCATATGTTTGTCCTGTTTGAGAAATCAGAAGAATGGTAAAAAATCAGGTAGCAGGGTCCATAACAGAATTTAAAATCTTTGTARGGGAAAATTAAGACCATTTGTAAAATTTTGTCTAGCAACATTTCTTAAAAGGCTATTATTATCACTTTACATTATGATGAGATTCAATGGTATAGATTCTTGGGGATAAACTTAGTTTAAATCTTTTCCTCAGATCAGTTTTTGTAATGTTAGATGAGTGAAAATAAATATCTTTAAATTAACCCTTTAAAACATGAAACATCAGCCCTGGCAATTCATTGTCTTTAATGTGCATTTGATGAGCATGACTTACCTTGCATCATACAGAAAACTTAATTGGTAATGACTCTTCTCTAAGTTTTACACTGCTCATTACCATCTTTTTGTTTGTTTCACCCTTCCCCTGATTCAAGTCCTATTATGTAAGAGAATTTTAATTTCTTTAATTTGTGGGAACATTAAGACTGGGCTTAACTTGTTTTGTACTCTTTTCTGGTGGAAGAGTATTTGAATATTATTTTGAAACTGGTTAACCTCAACATATAAATTCCTGATACATAAAACAAAGAAGTTGCTTCAAGAAATGCTTTACAGACCTCTCTTTAGGTTCTTCAAAGAGGTAGCAGAAAATCTTATAAATGTAGGATCTCATAAAATCATTTTCCTTATGGTCATCCTTCCTTGTGRTCATCAGTGTTAGAAAAAACGCAGCATGGAAATTGTGTTAATTATACTCTTTGAAATGTGTGATAATAATAAAATGACTGAAATAAAGTAATGGAATATCTAAGAGTATCATACATGGTGCTTATCCCAGACTAAATAAGCAGAAGGGAGAAAAGCAATTTCCAGCTGCTTTTGTGATTGCTCCAAAGACAAACATTTCTTCAAATTTTTTTTTCCTTTAAATGTTTTTAGCCTGAGGTGCGAAAAACTTTAGTATCTTGTAGAGAAAACAAGTGATGGAAAAATGACTTCATTTTTTTAAACTGTATGTATCAGAAGTGTCAATGATTGTCTAAAGTCTCTATAAATGATCTATATGATATCTTCTCTGAAAGACCTAACAGATAGTATCTCAGCAAAGTGAAATTAGGAACTTTCCATGATGGAATGAGGATTTGTGGCTGTTTAGAAACAGTCTAACAGTCTGGGATGTTAAAGTTTGTGCTGTTTATGCAGATGTTGCTCTTGGGTTTGGATTTTAAGGAGGAGTTGAGGACCGCCTCTGACTCTAATAAGAGTACACTGGTTCCTCTCTGCTGTTCACATGTTGCTATGGTACCTAGTTTAACCTTTTTGTCCAACTTTTACTGAAGGCCTTATGCTGAAGGCATAAGAAACAAGTTTAAAACTGAAGTTTCAAACTTTTATTAGGGAGAGATACATAAAAGATAGGGCATCACAGTASAGAAAACACTGTTCTCTACAATGTTCTTTGCAATGCATATTGCCATAGCTAAAATTTAAAAGTTCCTTTCCAAGATGCATGCAAAAATTGTGCAGTCCATGTTTGGGAATCTCTGATCTAAGTCGTCCTGAAGAAAGTGTTTATATTGCAACAGTTTTGACTCAAGGGCATCTGTGTCTAATTCATTAATCAGATAAAATGCTTTCATGAATAGAGACTGTGGGATCAAGCACCAAATGAATACAACAATCTTCTGACAACTGGAAAAATATTCAAGTTTTAACATTGGATGGGTGTTGTCATTTTTGACGGCAGCAGAGCTTTAGAATTTGCAATAATTGTCAAAAATGCAATGACTGTGCTGTTTTACCAGTTGGCATAGGGGAGACCTCATTGAGAACAAATGAGTCATAGAAAGAACTACGTTTACACACAGTAATTAATTTCTTTTTGTCCTGGTCTGTGATCTATTATATGCTGGCACCAGGCCATTATGATAAAGGAGATCAAGATACTGTTATTAAAAAAAAAAAGCCTCCTGCTTCATTTTTCCACCTTTTTACCTCTCTATGCTCTCTTAAAGAGCAATGTTTAGATTTTTAGTAGCATAATATGATGCTATTTCAAAATATGTGATCAAGAGAATAGCAGAATCTGAATGCAAAATAAATTTAAAAATTTGTGTATGTGGTGCTATGTATGTGATTTTATGATTTTTTAAATCCTAACATATAAGCTAGTTTTGCAGTCAGAGGTTGTCTTGAGTAGCTCTTCTGAGGTCAACTTCATTGATTTCTGTGAAATATCTGAATATGCAAGGAATAATATTTAAGTTAAAAACAGACATACAGAGCTGCATTAATAAATTAAATACCATATTTATATTTTATTATACCTATATTTTGTTCTATGTTATGTGTGATTTTGTTGTAAACTGTAAAGGAAGCATCCTTAYAACTTCTTTTATTACTATATATTCTATAATCATTTGCTGTGGCTAAAGTTACACAGATACAACACCCAATATTGTAAAGGATTTTTTTTTTCTTRCCACATCTCTTCATTTGAGTTGTAATTATCTGTCAAAATAAACTTAACATACTAATAGAAACCTCTGGTATTACTTGTTAGCTAAAATTACTTACTTGACTCAATTTAGAAGAACTGGGGTGCCTTATTTGGAAGAACTGAGCAGGGAGGGAGGAGGATAGAGCGGAGTGGAGAGAGAGAAAGAACCAAGTTTTTCATATAAAATATTCATATATTTTCATAACTGTGAAATGAAAATAGTTTAGAAATTCTGTTCATTAGCGGCAAATGAAAATTAAAAACATACTAAAATTCAGCTAATGATAATTTACATGACTATTACATCTCAGGTGAAATCTAGAAGAGAATTTATGTGACCATAATTCATAAATTAAATTCATATTTAAATTGTAATTTTTTTGTTTTATTTTTATATGCCATATTTAGTGCCAAAAGCAATAAGCCTGTATCTGTTTTAACATTCATTGTTTTCCACTTGATGTTCCTTCATGTTTTCATTATGATTCTTTGTTTAGATCAGAAGAAACAACATGTTCAAGTTATATATATTTTAAAAAGTAAAATATTTTCTGAATACKTCTTGATTTGTATTTGTGACCTATCTGAACTCTGAGAAAAAACAGGATCAGGAAGCTTTGTGAGCTTTTATGGAATGTGGCAAGGATGGATCATTTACATTCGACCCAAGCTGACAGGGGCTGTGTTATTATCAGTTGGCTGTCCACTTCGGATGAAACCCGGTGAAATGTTCTCAGGTCTTCATGGCCAAATGAAACATTGTGGTGAGCACCAGCTGTCTGATAGCTGCAGCTTTGCCATTTCCTGGCAGATATGCTTTGAAGCAGGGCCTTGGTGCTGCTCCAGGAGCTACACGTGTGCAGATTTGGGACCTCACCGAAAAATGATCACATCAAAAACAACCAGAATTTTCAGGACAGGGCATAAACTTAATACTTGGTTTGGAGAAAGCAAAAAGAGAGCATCCTGTTACTCACTGAGACACAGTCTTTAGTTTATAATAACAGTCTCTATCATCCTTTGAAATACGGGCTGATTTAGGTTCTATGTGTATTTGTTTATTTTGTTTGAGAACAAAGGTTCTCAACATACCAGGACAGTAGAACAAAATAAATGCTGTAATAAACTTTTTTTTGGTAGGTACAGATTTTCTAACACGTGCCTGAATTGCCTTCATTAAAGCTCTTAAGCACTGCTCTAATTATGTATATTTCTGTGGTGGCAAATTGGACTACCATTGTCCTTAAAGTTATGAATGTATTTAAATGCTTTGCTGGATCGGGTCCTAATTTTGGAATAACTTTCAGTTCTTTACTTAATACTGTTGATAACAGTCTTTATGAAAAGTAGGTCCACTTATATGACATTTTGAAAATGAGCCACATGTAGGCATAAACTTTCTGGACCTGTTAGTACTCTCTTTTTTATATGGTAATGTATATTTTTCTTATTAGTGCAGAGATAGACATGTGTTCTGTTTTCCACTCAAAATAACAATAAAATGTTCATACTTGGCATGAATATAGAAATCTTTTCCTGATCTCTGAATACTGTAGCAGCCATGAACCTATCTAAATGACAACTGTCTCTCTCTTTTTTTCTAATGTAGTTTAAGTTGAACATTTCTGTTATGGTTTTTTTTCTTTCATCAGAAATACACTTTTCTGATCACTAAAACTTGTAGAACTGCTTTTAGTTAATTCTTTACTTTCTGCTTTTCTCAAGTTGTAGAATTAACTTGGAGAATAAGATTATTTAGTTTTTTTGCATTTGTGGCAATATTTGAATTGTAAGTAGTCTGACAGAATTTTGCCTTTTAATAAGAATCTATTTTGAATTACAGGCAGATTTCTACTAGTCTTAATGACTTGAGAAGTTTGTTCATACAAGCCATCTTAACCACTGTCCTTCTTTTAGAATCAGGGCAGCAGAGTATACTGTTTTCTTTGTTTCCATGAGGAAAAAGTAATTAAGAGAAAAATATTTTTTTAAATATTAGGAAAGGAAAATTTCAGGAATAGCTGAAAGTCTAAGCTGAAAGTCAGTAAATGGCTTTCAGATCTGTGCTCTAAACCTTAACCACATGTATGAAACTATGATCTCATCAAAGTCAAGAGCAGAACTGCTGCTAGCWTAACTGGGCTATCCAAAATAGGAAAACATCATGTAAGGCTTGCTCTCTAGAGTGAACAGTCTTCTGAGAACCCACTGATGGCTGTATCCCCTTCACCTTAAGCATATGTGGGATCTCACTGAAACTAATATTGTAAAATAAACTAGATTGTGTCTCCTTTATGTTTAAAGTTAGTTTACATCTGAGATTTGAATCTGTGTTTATGCACTGTACTTTAAAGTGATATTGGTTTTGCCTCTGGTTTTGTTTATCTGTACATAATCAAGCCTAGCAGTGATAAAAGCTTCATGACAATAAAACCATCTTGTGACTTGTTCTGTACTCATAAAAATAGGCACATAGCAGKGAAATGCAAAGTCAGGTATCCATTTTTTTTCATAGTAGTTTTTATTCATCTCAGGCTATGGCAAGACTAGAAAAAATACAARGTAATCAGGTAATCATTGATGTCAAAACCAAGCTGTTTATACCAGACAGAATATTAGCTCTTCTAGATGATTTATTGATTCAGTTTTCTGAAAATTTCTAGTTTTAGACTGAATATAATAGGTTATGAGAATATAGGCAAATTTTTTTTTTTCCATACAAGTAGCTTGAAAGTAGGACCTTGTAGGTATTAAGCACTGAAAATCCAGAAGGGGCACCGTCTTGCTCTGATGTTAGTTCTTTTTATTGATTCAAAGACATACATGATAGACAGCCTTTGCACAAATTGCAAAAGGAAAGAGATGGATGGATCCTGAGGTAAAAATGTTCTTATGGAACACAGAATTCAATTTTTTTTTAATTTCACCTTTATGCAGAGCACGCTTCCTTAACACATTATTCCTCTTCTAAGAATCTTATATGGAGGTATAAATATGGCAAAAATGAAACACTGGACCCTGCTCAGGCTTGTATTTTACTCATAGTTAATATTTCCACACTGGAGATCAATCTTTGCTTTTCTTGAATAGTTGTGCCAAGAAAACACAACACCCCAGAAGTGAATGGATAATTTAAAAACTTCTAAAGTGTTTATTGTAACTGAGCCTAATCTCAGTTCTTTTCTTTCTTCAGTGGATTATCTTTTCTTTTACAAAAGGATGATTTTTGAGACCTTACAGCATTTTTTTCAGAACTGTTTTGTTGTATGTTCTTGTCAAGTAACAATTAATGTTTATTTTGTTGTATGTTCTTGTCAAGTAACGAATTAGATGATTTATTTCTTGCTGGAATTATTTTAGGAAATGTGGTTTTTTTTCAATTGTAATGATTTTCAGAATAACTAAAGTATAATGGCACTTTTTTGCAGGTAAGCTTGTGAAGCAGTCCTCAGTACTGGCTGGGGACTGACCTTCTGGAGAGCAGCCCCACAGAGAGGGACCTGGG
>NW_020454849.1:1649780-1681019 GCF_003342845.1 Nothoprocta perdicaria
CCTGGAGAAGAGGAGGCTGAGGGGGGACCTGATCAGCGTGTATAAATACCTCAAGGGAGGCAGTGAGGAGGAGGGGGCGGCCTCTTTTCAGTGGTGGACAGTGATAGGACTAGAGGAAACGGCCACAAGCTGAGGCACCAAAAGTTCCACAGGAACTTGAGAAAACAGTTTTTGACAGTGAGGGTGSCAGAGCCCTGGCACAGGCTGCCCAGAGAGGCTGTGGAGTCTCCTTCTTTGGGGATCTTCCAACCAGCTTGGACGCAGCCCTGTGCCAYGTGCTCTAGGTGACCCTGCATGAGCAGGGGGGTTGGACTAGATGACCTCTGAGGTCCCTYCCAACCTTAAGCATTCTATGATTATATGATTCTATGATTCAAGGGCTGATAAAGTACCATTTCTTTCCTCATTTGTTCTTTCCTCATTTCCTCTTCTTCTCCAAGAAGTCAAGGGGAGGTTGCATCATTTTGCAAGGATATTGGTAATAGAAAGTGATTATGTCCAAATACATTTTAACTGTATTATAATTCACAACATTACTCAACTGTACTATTTCTCACATATTAGGATGCATCAATTTTAATTTATTTCACTTTAGCCATTGCCCTCAGTCCTTAAGTCATTAATAATTGATTTTAGAAACTTCAGGAATGACTAAATGGCAATGCCAATTCAAAGCAGAGATACAGCTGTTGCCCTGTGCTTTTCAGTGGAAATTATCACGAGTGTTTTGTCTTTCAGTAGAACATCCTCAGGATGCTTTTGCTCAGGCACCCACACTAAATGAGACAAATCACAGCCACTGATGCTATTTATTGTCTCTCACCCCGAAAAACAAATTTTCTAGGTTAATGAGGATTCTATTTCCATATGATAGTAATTCTGATAATAATGGAAGGTGGAAAGAACGATAAAGGAAGAGGACTGGACATCACTAAACTATCTGGTGCCATTGTTCAGTGAATGATTAATCTCATAAGGCTTGAATACAACAATTAATAGCACTGGCATAGATCATTTTAACTGCTAAAGTATACTCAAAAACAAATACGCAGCATTATCTGGTTCTGACCTGGGGTCATTAAAATGAGGAAGGGTGTCAGATCTTCATTCCTAAATGTGAGAAGATTTCTTTAGTAATTCTAGTTGCTCTTCTGCTTGTCTTTCTCTGTAGTTGTGTATTGAGCAGGATGAGCAGGAGCTGATACTGAACAAGAACACTCACAGGCTCAGGCCATGCACATGTAGCTTTTTGGATATGCACAGGCTCTGTTTTCTTCCTCTATACTCTTTCAATTGCAGTGCATCTTCAATGGGTAATGCAGCTGGGCCATCCCATAAGGCTACTCTTCATTGTGCACAGTGGTAATTTGGAAAAACCAATGCATGTTCAGACAAGGGAGCTGCTTTTGCAGCCTCTTGTTCAGTGCTGCAGTTGGGCCAGCCGTCATCTGTGTAGGGCTCATGTTCTGTTTTCAACCACATTAATGTGGGACATAAATAGCCAAATTTTCCTTTTGGTTACAAGACCATAATTCATTATTTCTCCTGTTTATCCTCATCCGCTGGAAAAAAACAGGAGGCTAAAGAGCTGGATGGCTCTAAAGTATAAAAGGATAAAAGTATAAAACTCTCTCCGTAAGAACTTGTGATATTATATTTGTATTATTAATACTGCAGTATTAATTCCTTAGTATCGGTGGAATTCAGGAGGAGTTTTCCATTTTTTCCTGAATGTGTTGACTTTCTGGAAACTTCAGATTACATTAAATTATCTTTGTGCTCCTTAGTAAATTAAGAGTTATGTTGTCTAAGATCCTCCTCATAGTCCACAGTGAGGGAGACAAACTTTCAAAAAAAGGCTGAGATTTCTAGGTTACCAAATTTAAATTTTTTTAGTCCCTTCATGAATTACTATTTCTCTACATTGCCACCCACAGATCTTATAAATCTTGCTCCTTCTCCATCTTTTCTTGGCAGATTGCATCTCTACACTGAAATCCTTGATTTTCCACTCCCTTCCCTCTAGGAGAAAATCTGTTTACTCTGACTCACAGCCCCTTGTGCATTTGACCTATAGATTCAAGATTGTTTCCTCACTCCACCTCTTGATTTGTGATTGTATCCTCTGCATTTCTTGTATTCAACCTCTCTCTCAAAGTTCTTCCTATGTCTCTTTGAAGATTAACCATCATTAAAAGCCATAATTAACATAAATGATAAAATATGAGGGAGTAGGAGGCAAAACACCTACTCCTAGGTGCTATTTCATACCAACTATGTATCTCAGTTTTCAAGTTTCTCCTGCAAGTTCAAGCAGGTAACTCAGTAAGCTGAAAGTATTTAATATAGTATATGGAGTTCTCTGCCTTGGTTTGCATTATTTGACAACCAGTTTTCAGGTTCACTTATATGAATCTTTCTGTTGTGCCAAGTTCTCTTTCAAAAGTCAGTACACTTTAGAGAAGTATTTTCTGGTATGTGTCTGTGCATGTATGAATACATACATAAAATATTACATATAGACTTACACATATATCTGTTGAATAATGGGCAAATTGAGGTCATGATCGCTCATTAGCAGCCCCCTTGAAAGAGCTCTTCCTGCAATACAGCTTTCATTATAAAATGTCTCTTTTTTCTTCAGATAGTCGTTCTCAATTATCTTGGGAATAAGACATTCCATACTAGGAACAAGCTCTATTGTTTCCCTTCTGAAAGGCCTAATTTGGGACATACGATTAGAGGAGTGCAGCACTTTGCAAATTTTTCTGCTCTGCATTTTCTGCTATGTCTGTTATGGAGGGAAAGCAAAGAAAGGTCCTTCTTCCAAAATAATCTGGCTTCAAGGAACTATTTTGACTTACTAGTAATCTTTCTAAACTGCTTCTGTTGACTTCATTTTTTATCATACCTTTATGTGATAATGATACTTTTAACATATTTTTCAAAGCTTTTGCTAGACCAATTATCCGGATTTTTCAAGAAAGTCCTTAAGGTACCTGGACAGACTTGCCCGTAGTATCTTTACTGGGAGCTGATTTGGTTTTATATTTGCATCATGCTGTCCTGATTTTTTTACAGAAATGAGGCGTTACATTTCAGTCTTCATGTTTTATTTTTTGAAGAAAGATTCTGTTGAATCAGTCTCTTCCTTWCTGTTTTCTGTTTCCTCCAGTCTTTTGAATTCCTCCCCTAGAGTGTTGCACTTGCATAACTCAGCACAAGTTAAGTAGATCTAGTTGAAACTCAACTCCTTTTGTATATCTCCATACAATCTAAGGAAGAGGCTTGTTTTAAAAGAATCAGTCTATTAGTTTTGGAGCCATGAACTTATTTTACCTACAGGCAAAAAGTGAAGTTTTCTTTCTTCCTTTAATTGGTCTCTGGCTCAGAATTTTACATGCCATATTTTGTTGCTGCCTAATACCAGTCACCATAATAAATTAAAGTAGTTATAAACTATAAGAGTTGAAAACTCACTGCCAGTACCTCCAATAGACCACCCTAAAACCCCAAACTGTCTTGGACCCCTGGCATGTGCCAGGCACTTTCCCTTTCACTGACCCTGCTCCTTAGACAAATATCTGGGAGGCAATGAGTAAAGATTCACTTCTGGGGATTTCCTTATGCCAAAGGCATTTGATAGGCAGCTGAGGTAATTTTTGAACTGTAAAATACCACTGGAACTCAGGCAGAGCAGGTGGAATGAACCCAAGCTCAGCCCACATACTTTAATTGCATGATGATTAATATAATGTTTCTTAAAGTTATGCTTCTTCTCCCCTGCTACAAAACTTTGAAAAAAAAGTTCTCCATATTTTTCCTGTTCTGGGTCATTTCATGTTCTTCTTAATCTTATTTAATTTTTTATTTGTTTTTCACTTTTTGTTTTCCAGGCAAATTAAAAGGGGAAATTGTCTATGTGGTGGGCTGGATGATTTTGATGGAAATAAATGAGTTAGGTGGTGGTGTCTCTTTTAGAAAAACTTCAAGTTGATAGTATCACTTGTAATTATGCAAAAAATTATATCTGTGTCTTTGGCCTTTAACAAGATCTACCTCCCACCATAATATTTCCTAATGAAAGCATCAGGAATGTATCTGGGAAATGAGATTAAAAACAACCCTAAATTCTTCCAAAAAGATAAACTTATTAATTTATTAATTTATTAATTTATTAATTTATTTTGATACTGGAGCTTGAATAAATAAAAATATTTATTTATTTATTTATTAGGAAATTCTGAGTAGGTTTACTTCTAAACATCCTCTTTACCTTCTCCCTTCAGGTATTTATTGACTAAATTCTCTCTCAGTCTTCTCTTCTYCAGGCTAGACAGGCCTAGCTCCCTTAGTCTTTCCTCATAAGAAAGATGCTCCAGGCCCTTAATCATCTTTGGTGCTCTCTGCTGGACCCTCTGTAGAATTTSTACATCTCTCTTGTGCCGGGGAGCCTGGAACTGCCCCCAATACTCCAGGTTTGGCCTCRCTAGAGCTGGGAAGAGGGGCAGGATTCCCTCCCTTGACCTGCTGGCAACACACCTCCGCTCCTCCTGATGCAGGTCAGGATCCCACAGGCCTTCTTGGCCGTGAGGGCACACTGCTGCTTCAATGTGATTTTGTTTTTGTTTTGTTTTGTTTTCCCAATGTAAAATGTGATTTGTTGAGAAATTCCCARCTTGGTCTCTCAGCCTGCCCTATGAAACATGTGTAGGTTTTTGCAAGCCATCTTTTAATCTCCTGGAGCTTCAGATTCCCTTTCCTGCAGTCTATAATGCAAGAGGCTTGATACTAAGCTTCATCACGTGACACAACTTGACATTTCTTTCCAGAAAGTTTCTGTTATTTTCCCATCCTTAATGCTTTGCAGTCTGCTCTTATCCTACCTGCGTAATTTGTAAGGACTTCCCTCTCTTCTAATAGATGTTACTTTTTCTACTTGTCCTCCAGCAGGATTTTGGCTTCCCAGTACATTTTTGTTTTGCTTTCTTTTGCTTGGCTTTGTTGTTCATGCTGTTGGCCTTTCTACCAAATCAAGGTGAGTTATGGCTGCCCTTCTACTGTGGAAGGAATCCAGTAAAACCTCATCTCCTCTGCCTTCCCATAATCACATGCTGCTACCCATGACCGTCTTGTCTCCTACACACCCTTCTGCAGGAATCTCAGCTCCCCCTTGGCTAATCCATGACCCAGCTCATTTGCARATTTACTCACTAAATGTTGCATGCCAGGAATTTTCATGAATATGAGTCAACAGGAAATTTTAACAGCTACTGGACCTGTGGCTTCGTCAGCAGTGAGTACATGACTTGGGACGGAAGAAAAGGATTTGATGCATATCCTAACCTGAACTCCTTTAGATTTAGACTTCAGACTGGTAACCATGCTGGTTCCATTTTGACAAATACATTTATCTATTGTTTGTAATTACAGTTTGGGAGGGTTATTTCTTCTTTTTATATAATTTATCTGTTTTAATGCTATCAGAGGACTTACAGAATTGCACTGGAACTGTGGGCATCTTRTATGTTGCCAGGTAAGACAATGGCTTTATTTAGTCGCTGCAATTAGAAGTGAATCTTCCCCAAATCAGTTCTGTCTCTATCTAGCATCTGTGATGTAGTGCTGAYGAGGTGTTGGAAGGGCAGAACAATCTCATTTTACAAGCAAGACATTGCACTGCCGCCTGAAAGTATTCAAGRCAAACATTAGAATAACAGAAATAATCTTACAGATATTCCCAATATTTCTATCTGCTAAATGTTGTTTGTGGTTGTTGACAGAAGAAATTTTTAAAGATTCTCATTCTTTCTCTGTTCTTGCACTGCCATGCATCTTCAAAACAGAATTATCTGGCTGTCTTGGCCAAGAACAAGGCATATTCAGAATATTCAGTACAAAGGAGAAAACCTTTATGTAGGGGAACCAAAAGATGCAAAGATCTGGGCACAAGGAAGAGCCCTTAAGCTACTCTCAGCCCTTAAGTACTCTCAAAGCTAAGGCTTAGCTCTTTTTTTCCATTCCTAGCCCAGTAAGTTTTTACCATTCACAGGAAAGATGTTTTAAACTTACKTCAAACACAGTTTAATCAGTAGGAATTACACAACGAAAGCTTGTCAGAATGAAACTGAAATTATTCTTCAAAATTTCAAGACTTGGTATCCAATGATGAGGCCTTAAGATGTTGCTATTCTAACGTAATTTGGAAGAGACCCTGGAAGCAAGACCCAGGTCGTTCTTTCCACATGGGGATTCTAAAGAGAATTTGTGTCAAGTCAGTCTAAGGGAGCCTGGTGGCATCCAAAAGGCATCAAGGCATCCATTGCAAGTCACATGCCAGGCAGAGTCTGGGACGTGGCCCTTGGCTGGGCTTGGAGAGGTGCTTACAGCTCTGCTATTTGGAGAGACAGTAAATCTGGCCTTGGAAGTGGACTTGGAACATCTCTGAATGGAAAATCCATATATATTCAGAGGTCCAAATCAGAATTAATTTTGCTGCTTCACCTCTTTAGGGTTAGGGTTATGTAACTCCCTTCACCTCTAGGGAGTTACATATGACTGAGTGTAGTATTTATAAGTCAGACAGGACAGTCATAGAAACATAGAATCATTATGGTTGGAAAAGACCTTTGAGATCATCAAGTTCAACTATAGTTGAACATAGCCTGGAGAGTGCTGATGATATTAAGATCTGTGATACTGTGAAACTACTAATGTAACCTTTGCAAAATTCACCAGTGCTTTATGTGCRGTGACTTGTCTGTATGGGATGTGATTTCAGGATTGAAATTACTTACAGAACAATGGATGAATCCTGTAATGGTCCTGAGTTTGAAAAATGAATTTTGTGGAATTAAATCTATTTTCTGTATGTCTAAATTTTTTTTAACATTTGATGCTTATAGCTAAAATTGACCTGCAAGGGCACAAAATGTGTTCCTGTCAGACTGAAATACAGAAGAGATACCAATCGACAGCCAACACATTTGTGCTGATCATCTCAATGGGAAGGATTGTTGTTGGCAGCTCTGCTTTGATGGACTGCCTTAATTTTAACGATTAGAGCTCTTCCTGTGAAGATGTGAAGGTGATTATATTATAGTCAGAGTCATATGCACTCTGAAGAATCCGGCTTTCTTCATGTTCTGCAGCTGGAAATGTTGCCTGGAAAGATTATAGTTCACATCTCTAATATTCAGCTGTACTGGGCTGGAAACCTGTTGTCTCGCTAATAGGATAGTAGTCACTGTGTCAAAAGCATCAAGGAATCTTAGCTATAAACTAAGAGAGTGCAAAACACGTATTTAGTGTTAAATAAAAGAATAAATAAAAGAAAATCACCCTTTGATAAGTGAAAACTGGACTGAATTTTGCCTCGAAGGCATGACCACATCTAGGAGGTAACAGTGCCCAGTAGAGAGTCCAGGAAAAGAGCCACAGCTTCATCTCTCCCCAGAGAAACATACTGCCTTATGCACTCGCTGCCCAGCACCAGCTCCCAAAGTCTGGTGGCTTGAACAGGGCCTGGACTCCAGCCACGCTACTCAAGAGGAAAGTGCTCAAAAAGTTAACTTCAGTCTGGCTGTAAGTTCAGAGTTGTTCCCCTAAGTTTGCTTTCCTGGGTTAAATTTCAGAACTTTAGGGGACACTAAACACTTAGCATTATTTCTCATCCTGCTCCTGCTGAAATCACTTTTTCCTTTACAGAGCAGCAGGCCACTCTGTCCTCCGTCATGTAGGCTCAAGGGGAAGGCCTGTGAAACCTAAGTTCCTTCCTGCAGGGAATGTCAGCCTTGAACCTCTGTCAGAGAAGCTGTGCAGGCGCCTCCTGCCTTGTAATGACTGTATCCTGTATCCTTGCCTCAAGGAAAGCTCTTGGTTGATGCGTAGTGCATGGGACCATGGCTTAAAGTCCATGCACTCATCAGGGTTGAAGCCAGTGCTGATTTTGAGGGACATGAAGAAGGGCAAAGGTGGAGAGGAGAAACAAATATTGTGTTCTTACTTTCGAACAAAGGTTCATGACTACCTTCCAGAAAGCCTGATTTTCTTCATGTGTCATTTTATCATCTGCCCTGTACTTTTTACATTCTTTCTTCTTAGGTTTGTCTGTTGAAATGTTGTTGTTTGGAAACTGTGACAACTCAGTTGATGCAGTTTCTGTGTGGTTATTTGTCTGCTATAATAAGTTTCCTTGATAAGAACATGTAGCTGCTTGGTGTTTGGCACTGTTTTTGCCTTGAACATCTATTAACAGCAAGAGAAAACCCCAGAACACAGTGTTCACATTCTCAACAGGTCAGAACTGAATTTAATTTTCTTTTTATAGGATTGTATAAAGCACTATTTACAATTCGGTACCTTGTAAACATTTTGCATTTCCTTAACAATTTTAAGAGTTTTGCTAATTAAAGCAAAAAATATGGCAATTGTAACTCTCAGCTGATTTTGGTATCTTAAGAAGACGTTTAAAGTCCAGAAGAAGAAAAATAACGTTTTCATAATCAAGAGATTTTTTCTGAAAACTAAAACATGCAAATATGAGCTCATTTGAGAGTAGCATTTGAATATCTATATTGTATACCAGAACAGGCAAATAAAACAGACCAACTCAGTGAAGTTTGCTTTTAGAGGAAAGAGCAACATTGGGGTGGTGGAGCTTCGGCCCTTACAATATAATCTGAGATAATTAAATAACATGCAATAAAAAGGGTATTTTTTTCTATCTCTTAACCTATAAGCCTACAATATATATTAGAGAACTTCTAAAATATCTCAGCACAAAAAATGAGTATTTCTCATTTTTTGAATTTACTAAAACAAATATTATATACTCTATAGAAGATAAAGCCAAAACACCTAAGTATTATAGACTACCTAGCAGTGACAATTAAGGATCTCACTCAGACTATAGCTCCCCTTGATTTTGCAAGGAAATATCACTGTCATCATCATTTAGAGTGTATTTACAGAGCATACAGAGAGCAATGACACCAAACTTGATGGGGGAAAGAGGGATGTGACTGAGCTTTTTTTTCTTTTTTTGTATTTGTGCAAGGTAGAAATTATTTCTCAGCTTTGAACTATATTTCCCATTGCTTATCAGTTTGCGAAGAAACATCCATGCTATCTGCATGTGCCTGAAGCCTGCACTCCAACTGACCATTTGGTCTGTGACACAAAAAGCCTAGAGACAGTTTAATTTTTGACAATTTTTTTTCAAAAATATGATATTAACAATTCTGCAGTGTAGGATTTCTTTATCGTTTACTTGGATAAACTAAAATAATACTATCTGCTGTGAAATCTTTTACTTTCTTTATGTTTTGTACTCACTAATTTTTACTGAAGAATTTGAAATATTTTACAGAAAGCTACCTACCAATAGCTCCTAAGTTTTGCTGTTTATGATGCCTCAGTTTTCTTTCCTACCTCCTATTCCACAAAAAGTTTCCAGATGCATTTATTTTCAAGCAGTTGATTATCCTCCARGATCAGATGTTTGGCTGATTCATAGAGAAATTTACAGCCTTCCTCACAGTCATAGTTCTTCGAGTAGGAACTAGCTTCCAGATTTCACCTTCTTTCTTGTTATGATCTGATTCTCATTATGAGTAACGGCTTCATCTCACTCCATTCTTATATGATTGCAAGATTTTCAATGTAGGTAAGGCTGGGGTTTATTTTGAATATATAGAAATGTGCATGTCTATATCTATATAGAAAGAGAGAAATTTCTATAAAATTAGGTGGTTAACCTGAGTAGTTCTTTGTAGGGTTTTTTTGTATGATGTACTCTTTTTTGTAAGGTGAGATGATACAAAAGAATTGTGATCCTTAAGAGAACCTTATCAGTTTTGTTTTGAGAGATTTCATTTTAACCAAGAACATTATGATCCTGTTCACCATTAACCTTCAACAGCTACTTTGCTAAAAATATGTAATTTTATAGTTGTTACCTAAGTAATTACAGTTTTTAGTTGTTTCATTTTTTCTGTCTTTCATATTTTCTGTACAAATTACCCAAACCTGATATTAGACATTTTATTGTTAGAAAAGTAAGCACACACTGCTTCCTCTCCAAAGCATATCTGACGTAAAATAGATTGTGAGAAGATCCTCACCTGCACTGAGGGGATTTAAGTTGATTCTGGTCAGACTCTTTCTTAAATAATATTTTCTGACTAGTATCTGTAAAGGGGTATTTTGCCTGCATTGAGTGCTTTGTTCTTGGTTTGCAAAACACCCATAATTGTGTAGCAAAGCACTGTGCATACCCTGAAATACACCACTAAGCCCATGTCTGCTTTTCCATCGCACCTAGGAAGAGGAAAGTRCAGTGTCTGACAGAGTAACACCTCACAGTTAGCTGGTTTAATTGGAGTTTTATCTTATTTGTTTCCATTTAGAGAGTTCTGCCCAACCTATCCATGATTCAAAATTATTTTTAATCAGCAGATGGAATATTCCCTACCCTGCTGCAAATCTATATAAGCACTTTTAATATGATTTTGCAGGAACTTTCTTTTTCTTTAATGGAAAACTACAACAGATTTTTGGACTTCAGCAGGACTATGAGTTAACTGCMGGCATATTATCGTTAATAAGGAAGATACAGTATACTTGGAACATCTCTGTCTTTTGTAGGTGGCATAAATAGCTTTTGTTTTGATTATTTTTGTATTCAGGAACTCTCACTTTAAATAAGGAGTGGAGAGTTTTGTGGTATCTTTGCATGTGTTGTAAAGAGAAAAGACCACATAAACGTCTGTTTGACATCAGCATTTTAAGTAACACTGATATTTCTTTCTTCAATCAAAGCACTTTTTTTTTACACTTCCCTTAATACTCAAAAAAACAGACTATGCAGTTCCCAAAGAGTCTGAGATCTCTTTTCTTTGGAGATCAGTCTAAACTGAACACATAAAAATGAACTTCACAGGCTCATTCTGCATATAAAAGTGACTGCATTCTAAGATAATTTACTAAGTTTGTACAAATCAGCAATAAGTCATCCTTTGAAAGTTTTCTATAAGCATTGAAACCTGATCCAAAACTCATTTTGGAGAAGGACCACCTGATGGCTTTCCAAATTACATAACTACGTTTGCCTCCCACAGTCTCTTCCACCTTACCTAGAACAAATTCTTTATCTAAACCACTTTCTTCACTTCACCTCTATTCCTTCCTGTCACTACTTTTTGGGCATCACTTACAGATCTCTACAGAACGCTACCTGTTCCTGCAAGGATATGCTCTTCCAGAAGACTAAAGCAAACCTGTGTTCAATAGTTACTCTGTGATTACCTGACTTTCTTGTCCCCCTGGAAAAAAGGATACAATTATTTTTGCTCAATAGCTAGGGTGAAAAGATTTTAGTATATTTTTATATTTTTTTATCGTAATTTACCATTTTGGCCCTACCCTGAACCAATACTTTGTCAGAAAAATATGTTTTCTGAGAGTTTCAGAATTCCAGTGAGCTGTTTAGAAAACACATGGAAATTTACGTGTTAAGGGTGTTTTTTATGCTAGTATTAGCAGTTTTCCCTCTCTATTCTTACATAAACATTTACCCTCCAGTATTTTTTTCACATTTTCAGAAAATTAAGTCTTTATAACACTATGGGAGTTTTGATCTTGTAGTTTTCATTTATTCTGTGGGGAATTGGGCTTTGTGTGACAATACTCGTGTTATTTTCTGCTCTCTGACATAGATGAAAGCTTTAGATATCTTCTTATAGACAACAATAAAAAAAACATTTTTTTCAACAAAAAATGGAAACTATTGGACATCTGCGAATTGGTAAACATGAGATGAGAAAGCCAAATATAAAATTAATGCATTAATGATGTTTATAGTTTTATTACTCTGTAATTATATCATACCACGGGTTGTTTTTCTTTTAATCTCAGTCTATAAAACACAGCTGCCTGAACCTGTTTTGAATGTCTACGCTTCTAGTGTTGGGCCTAGTGAAGTTATGCCAGGTTTTGTGAAGAAATTATGGTATTTTTATTCTTGAGAATGTCAATGCCTGCCAGTCATCAGAAGGTGCTGAACTATAAACAGCTGGAGACTTGGTTTAGGCCAATACCTATTTTTGGCTTCATTTCTGTCATGTTCAAGGGAAGGAGCAATTAAAAATAACATTAAGTAGAAATAACTGTAATGTTGGATTAGGGCTAAACTATGTAGTTTCAAGGATTTAACTGGTAACAGCTGCAAAAAGCAGGGTTGAGGGAATTGTTTGTCAAACATATCTCGCTCATCTAAGGCAGCGAAGAAAACAGCTGTGAGCACCTTGCGAATACAGAGTATCGTGAGCACTGCACTGACTGAAACTTACCACTGCTCTTCATTTCATATGGATTTGGGGAGTAAATAGTAAACAGAAATAAATATCTAACAAACTGAAGAAGACTTGTATCAGCTTCTCTTCCAAACTGAATCAAAACTAGCATTTTGGCTAACTGAAGATGAACAATATGGTTGTTCAGTCACAGGGTAGGCTGTTTCTTGTAGGCTCATGACCCACTGTGAGAGCTTTGTTTACATTTGCAATGCATTGTGAAATGGCTATTTGGGCTCAAAACTCTACTTCCATATTATGGAAGATCTTTCATTTTAATTACTCATTATTTTTAAAATAAGAAGAAAAGCCACTAACATTTCCTTTCTTTTGTAAATTAAATTAAATGATAAAAAATKATAATGTACAGGTTATGTACTGATAATTTTAGGCTTTTATTAACAGAGTTCTTTGTGTTTATTTTGGACAGCAACTTCCATAATTAATATTCATGAAAAACAATTCCATCTTGCATATGATTACGTAGAAGTAAGGTATCATTTTGCCATTACTACATATATCTGCTGTAACAATCTGCAGAGTGAAAAATGGCATGGCTTTGGCATCAAAGTAGTTTTTAGGATGAGTCCAAGACAATTTATTCATTTGACGATAAGTGAAAGATAGATGAGGTAGTGACATAACACTGAGATGCCTCCTATCTGGAAGGGAGTTGCAAGACCTTTAATGATTGCTTGCAAACAATATTTTG
Source organism: Nothoprocta perdicaria (assembly GCF_003342845.1). Taxonomy (NCBI): domain Eukaryota; kingdom Metazoa; phylum Chordata; class Aves; order Tinamiformes; family Tinamidae; genus Nothoprocta; species Nothoprocta perdicaria. Next base: position 1,662,846 of record NW_020454849.1, read on the forward strand.
CTCTTATATTCCGCCTGACTATTTCTAATTTTTTTTGGTGGCGTAAATCTTAAAGTTTATACTAAAAGTTTATAGCAAATTTGCGTGGTATTGGCCTACCATAAAAACTTATGTTAAGTGGCTTCCAGCAGGCAGCAAAGCACATCTGGAAAGGAAACCTATCAATTCTGGTTGAAGTAGTATAAGTATTATGTAGGTGGGGGCTACCCAGCTTTCTAGATTGAATCTGATTTTAGAAATATTATGGTGGGAACTAGAGAAGAACATGTGAACAGCTGTCATTTCTCTGCGCAAGTACAGCTTTAGCTTAGCTTTAGCTAACCTTGGACATCTTCCACGYGAGATATTATTATGAAACCACTCCAGAATTAGTGGACTGCAATTTTAAGGAGGCCCATGACTGAATATACTGGAAGATTGTAACTCCTTGGAGAGTGGGTAGAATTATTGATTACAATGAGTGACCATTTGGTATGTTCACATGAACATGAATTGCTAATATATAGCTATAGCAGCTTCATCCCAAATTGTCTACTAGTTTGGGTTTAGTGAGGATCAGAGAGCTTAGTCCCACTTGCACGGCCAGTAGAATCATTTCCACTGAGGACCGAGAATATTTTTCTAAATGCAAGAATGGCAGAAAATAGATTTTGAGCAGTCTCAATATCTTACAACACATAGTTGGACAAAACTTGARTGGACTAACTTGGCTATGAGATCAGGGTTGCAGCTTGGAGGAAGAGTTGATAACCAATGCATAAACTGTGTCATAGGACGGAGGCAATGTATTTCCTCATCCTTTCCTCCCCCTTCCAAAGACACTCTGTCAGGAGAGTCTCTACCTGGGACCCCACAGAGCTGTGATAAAGTCTGCTCAGCTACTTGTTCTGTGCAAAAGTCTAAGCTCTGACATCCACAGAAAACAATGAGCTCTGCAGATCTTGTTCAGTTAAAATTTCCATTCTTACCTGTGGGAATTTCACCATGGGAAAGAGTACAGGTCTGGGCCCAGCATGTGAGATTGGTCTTTGTTTGCCAGGGGTTTATTGACGCTAGAGTTCCTAAAGAGAGATAACCATTATGATGGCCAATTGATACATATCAGTATCCTGTCTGGGCTTGTCTGGATGTATAATTCACTTGAAATGCTTTTTACTTTGAGTCAAGCATGTGACTTCTGGCATCAGAATTTTTAGCAAAGACAGACATTTGCTGATTTCGAGATCTTTGAACATCTGAGCATTGCMTTACTTTTCAGGGTAGAAAGGTAGCAATACCTTCCCATTAGGCTACAAATTGAGCACTGTCTTCTCAGAGGGGGTCTTGCATCCTCGATCCTGTGTGTAATGGAGTTGAGAGGGAGTGTGATAAGCTTTAATGGTGTASCTCAGGGCTATGGTTCAGGAAGCAACTGCTGCTTTGGCACCTCYACCTTTCTGACCATGTTCCAGTCATTATTGTGGAATTTCCTCTCTTTCCTTTCTTAATCATGTAATTCTTGGCCTCCAATTCAGYCACACATTTTGCATGAGACTCATTCTCTTGCTYTCTGTGGCTTACTCACATACTTAARGATAGGTATTTGCTAAGTGCTAYGAGTCTCTGAGATCTGAAATCCTGTTACCAAGATAGCTGTTTCAAATATTTGAAAGCTGACAAGTAGTGTGCCTGTGTACCAATAATTGAAATTTTTGAATTATTGGTTTCTTGCCTGAAATGTAAATGGAATATTAACAGGMCAATGTAGGAAGACTTCCTAGACAGGTTTTGAAAATGGCTCATTCTGGCCAATTCTTTGATCCACCTTTCAGTTATCATGTTAAGTGAAGTTTTTGCTGAAGAGAAACATGTCAGAATGCTTGTGTCCTTCTTTGCTGACTCAGTGAATGTATGCATCTTCTTCCCAAGTATTCAGCAATTTTTCCTCCTGTGTCATAGTTCGGAATGATTACGTTTTCAGTAACTTGGTTTGCAGGATTGTAATCATAAATTAGTTGTTGTTAGATCTTACATAGTGAAGAACAAAAAATGACATGTCATTTAGAAACAAAGTATATAACTAAGAGGGATTACTACTCTGGCATTTTCTTTTTACTAAATCCTAAACAAAACAAATGTTAATATACTAATGTTGTTTATGTATGTTTATGTATTAATGAGAATTTTATATATTAATATAAATGAAGGTTCCAGTATTAATATATTAATATGAATGACTGCACTAATATAAATGAAGTTTATACTTATAAACTGATTAACAATAACTGTATTTTAAAAATCAGTTTGCAATAAATATAATGCAGTATAGTTCAGCTACTGCTTTTTGAAATCTTACTAAAATCTTTGTAATAAAATCCCCTATATCAAGGAAGAAATAGATTCTCTGCCTTTCCTTTCTTATATTCCGATTGTGGTTGAAGTCATAGTCGTTGAATTTTTTTTGGCTTCTTTACTCATGTGAAAGTSCTACTATAACCAGTAATCTTTTAGGTGACTGAGAATTGTTCAAAGCTAAATAAGTTTTTGAGGTGGGAACTTTGTCTCAGTTTAAAAAAAAAATTGAGTCAAGATTACTGTACATGAAAAGACTAAGTAAAATGATTATACCTTAAAGAAAGAAAAGATTCTACAGCCCTTTAGGAGGTCAAAAATTGTATTTTGGGAGTGTGTGAAAGAGGAAATAACTATAAAGAAAGTTATTATTAATCACTTGTATATCTTTATTGGGAAACGATTTTCTGATTTTATTTAAACTCACTTACTTTTCATGGGTTTAATCTTTAGATTAAAATCCTTATAAAGGAAAATGTTAGATATGTTTCCCATTTCTTTAGACTGAKTTCCTTCACTCTTTTCCTTTATCGATTTAACAAATCAAAGCACAGGAACTTTTCAGTTAYGTGCTAAAATGTAAAAAAGCAATTTTCATGCACTCAGATTCTTAGCCTAAATTAACTGAAGTCATAGACAYGATTTTCCTTGTCTTAAATGGACTTACCGTTGAACCATAGGTTGAACTCTTGGAATGAAACAAATGGCATATGTGGTGCCCAATCTCTGCTGTTGTAACTGTAGTTATCCTTACAATTATGGTCATAATTGTAGTCTTTTAAGAAAAAGATTCACCGATTTTTATATCCTCTTCCTAAGTGTAATACTTTGCACATTGTAGACTCATATTCTCTCAAAAAAAAGTTCCAGATAATTGTATAATATTATCAATTTGCAGCATTTAGCTGTGCATTACACATCAGGACAGAAGAAAAAATGTTGTGAAAGGTTTCCACATAATCCGCTCTACTCAGCACATGGAGAACTTTGCTTTAGCTGCCYGAATTTAGTTAGATGGTTTTTGTAYAGTGTCACTACCAAAATTTTTCACATGCACCATTCCTTGCTTAGGCCAAAAGATATTTTTACTAAATAAAAAAACTATCTGCAGCGTGAAAAAGAACAGGTCAGTCTACTGAAACATTTGCTGCCCTGAGAAGTGAATCAAAATGGGCAGGAAAAGAGTTCAAAATACTCTCACCGCTCTTACAATCATATCATTTAACTCTAAGTTTTACCTTACACTTGGTATGGTAGTGCAGAGAGTTTTATTCTTTTACAATGAGGGGTGTGTTTTTTGGAGGAGAATTTCAGTCTCCAGAACTTACTAATTCCAAAAGTGCAAACCTAAAGCCTTACAACAAGAAAGAACAGGGAGTGCAGGTAGGTCACTCACTGCAAAAACACAGTGTTTTAACTGTTGATGGCTCGTGCAAGTTAATTGCCAGTTCCTTTTGACTATGTTCCTGCTTCCTCATTTCACTTCTCAAACTCTTGCTCTACACATAATTCATGGGAAATAAGATAAATATGACAGTAAGAATAAATATCACAATAAGAAATATGATAAACATGACAATCTCTTACCTGTGTTTGTAAACGCCAGCTGTAAGCATTAGCATGTGCTGTATAAAACTGCAAAGGCAAATATTGGCATTTTCAGTGCTTATAAAACACTCYAGAGCAGACAGCAGGTGCACAGTTTTTCTATTTTTCTATTTATGGCTTAGTTATAGAATTATCATAACAGAATATTTGTTTCATTTTTGATGAGCTATCTTGTAGGAGGCTGAAGATTTTTTTCTAAATACTGTCAGGCAAAGAATCAATTAAAGACTCAGAGTAAAGAATAGCTAGCTAAAAAAAAAAGAATTAAAGGGTTTTTCACTGTGATGTGAAACAGTGCACTTGCTGTATTAGTTGGTCATTATGGGGGGGAATATATTTGCATGTTTCATGTATCTTTTAAGGTGAGAGTTAAGTTGGAAACGTGTTGCATAGTCAAAGACAAATCTCCTGATGCTTTTAAAAGAATATGCCTTAGGCATTTATACTCACAGAACAGAATCACAAAATCAGGGCAGCCTGTTCAAGGCTTCACCACATGCAGAATTTTTTCCTAATATCCAGCCTGAACCTCCCCGGACTATCTACTCTTGTCCTATTTTCAGTAGTTGTTTTGGAGAAGAGATCCATCCCTACCTCACTGCAGCCTCCTTTCAGGTAGTTATAGAACACACTAAGGACTCCCCTGAGCCTACTCTTCTCCAGACTAAATTAAACTGAGCTTCCTCAGCTGTTCCTCATAAGGTCTGARCTCCAGCCCCTTCACCAGCTTCGCTGTCCTTCTCTGGACTATCTCCAGCACCTMCATGTCCTTCCTGTAGTGAGGAGCCCAAAGCTGAACATAGTATTTGAGCAGCCTCACCAGGCAGACTTACAAGCAATACTGACGAAGTATGAATGTGTCTACAGAAAAGATAAAATATTTTTCAAAATTAGTTATGACCATTCCTTTTCTGGCATATTTACTGTATATTTATCATGTGCACAGTAGGTTTTCCTTATCTCTCAGTCTTTGCATATCGTAACAAAAATCTTTTATTATTTCAAGCCTACACTATAGTAGTTAGCAGCCCTGTGTGGGAGTAAAGTTGGTCTGTTGAGTAATCACCAGATAGCTTTTGGTTTAATAGGTGTCCCATGATTCTCCATGATTACATACAATATATGTCCTTTTAAAGCTTACTCCATCTCAGCTAACAAGTAGGTATGTGGTAAACAGGCTAACCACCTTAAAAAGAAACCAAAAAGGTAAAATTACAGTGCACCATTTATCACCCTTAAAGTCACCATTAAAGTTTATGTGACCAATCTTTCTCAAGTCTACTGACTCATCTGCTCTCAGTTGCATGGCTTTAAAACCATAGCACTACTACTGACTCTCAGATTTGCACATGAGAACTGAAACAGGCTGGCTAAGAATGATTCATGCTAAGATAAGTCTTTTGTGTTAACATACTAATATTTTGAAAAGCTGACATTAAGGGTAACCTAAGTTTTAATCAGTAATCCTAATTACCATTGTACTCATGATAAAAGTAGTCATGGTATGTTATGGCTGGGACTGTCTTAGATCTGGATTGCACAACATGTTTAAGTAGGTTTCTCCTCTCTTGCTTAGAAATTGTTAATGGAATGTGATGCAAAATTTCTCCTAAAGGCTTAGACCTTTCTTTGGAATTGTGGCCATAATTTTTCATTCTGTGAGTACAAATATAAAATGACCAGTAAATCTAGAGAGTGACAGAGTGATGCTTTTCTTGGTCTACTCAGGGTCCTTTTTTTTTCTTTAATGGAATTCACTGTAATCTTGAAATTGAAATATGCTTTCTTAAATAAATTATTATTGTATGTGGATATTGTCCAGACTGTTATGCCAATTGATTAGGTCTTACCTCTCAAAGATTACATTTTTCCTTAAGCATTTAAATACTTTTTTCAAAAAAGGAAAACACCACTTTCACTGTCTTGAGATTAAGACTTATTTGGGGATAGAGGAAAAAGAACACAATACAACTTAAAAAAAATGGATAAAAAATGTGAATAACAAACTATTACATCTTGAAAAAAACTCTGTTTTGTTTAAACCTGTCCTAAAACCATAAATCAACTGCAATGTTACAGAATGTTGAATTTTAACATGCAAAGTATCAGCCCCAGGAACCATACTTTCACTTTAGGGAATGTAAAGAAATGAAATCTGCAGTTTCTGAAGAAAAACATTTAGAGGCTTACTCTTTATTTTTGAGCTTCCTACTAGTATCATGTCAACCAGGTTCCTKGTTGGCTTCAGTGAGAGATCTGCCAAAGAGTCAGTGACATGAAGTGAAAGTGTTTTATATGTTAGCAGGAGTGTGTAAGTTAAAAACAATAGTCTATTAGTAAATAGCAGTTAGAGAAGCAGAGGTTATTATTAATCCTGTTTGAAGCCACTAGGTTTGTCTATGATGACAGCTGATGCATAACAGGATGAGAATTATTCTTTGTAGTTCTGTGATTTTCATGCTGCACAGATTTTTCTTTGAGGCTACTGCTGAATAGCAATAATTAAAAATCAGCATAACAAACTTCCTTCAAGCTAGGTCAAATACTCTGCACAAACTTATTCTAAAATAGCAACAGGTGGGTGATAATTTAATAAATACCATGTTAATATAAAAGAAAATAATTTCTCCTTATAGTTTTACTAATTTGCCACAGGTTTTGGGGAAAAAAAAATATAACATGTCTCTCGTGCCTTCAGCAAGATGATTCACAAAAAGACAAAGAATCTTATTTTTGCCTTGTTGAGTGAATTTGTTTTGCACTGTWTGGATAGCAAAACTAAAGTTCTTCTAAATTTCATGAATTTTTGGGATCCTAGAAAATTTTCRGAATCTCAACTATCATCTCCACAAACAGGTTCTGTATACATCTCAAAAACACAAAAAAGATGTATCTTAATTCCAACTTACATGATTGTAGGTGCTGAATCTAACTCAAAATATGGGCAGACTTGATTTTGAAAAATTCAAAATTAACTAGAAAAAGAAATCTGTATTTACTAAGCTTTTCTGCATTTGATTCTGCCAAAATATGAATTCCAGGCAATTGAAAATAGATAGGTATACTGTGGGCACACTGACAACAAGGATAGTGGTTTATATGTGACCAGTTTTAATGATGTACGGTGGTATTGTGCTCAAGATGCCAAACATAACTCAAGCTGACTTCCGTACAGCGGTAGGAAAATAATTTTTACCACTGTATCTCAATCCAGTAAGGCATTTAAAAACATCCTTAACCTTAATATTTGAAGAGCTGTAGGGAATCTGTACTTGAGTGTTCTTTTGGATCGGGAGCTTTTACTACTCTTTTCTAAAAATAATTTGCAGCTACTCATTGCAAAATATTGTGCATTAATATTAAAATGGGCTGTTCTAAGCTAACTCTTAGCATCCTTTTTGCACACCGCCAACAAAACAAGATTTAACATAAAGATGATTGGAGTAAAACTTAATAATGACCATTGGTTTTATGCCGCTTATAATCACTATGTTCCTAGACAACAACAGATCTCCTGGTTTAAAAAAAAAAAAAAAAAGTTAACAACTGTTCAATAGAAATCCAGACAAATAAAATCTAAAGACATCAATTCAGTGTCTAGTGCCCAAGGCACTCTAGATGAATTTTTAAACAGTTTAAGCCAAAGATAGAAGACTTCTTTCCCCTCCCTTTTTTCTTTTTTCCTCCTTTTTTCTCCTCTCTAGTCATGGAGTATCCAAAGCCAGAAAAGCCCCTCTGGAGGCCTGTCCCTGCCTGTGTGTCAGATACCTGCACCTGAAGGCCAGGTGGTCTGGTGGACACTGTCAGGCTGCTAATCCAGCTTGAGGACTGCTGTTCACAGGGCCGGGGACCTTGCCAGCTCTCACAGATCCGTACTTGCAGGAGAAGCACTAGACCTGCAAGGCAGCACTGCCATCCAGCTCCCGCTTGGCAAAGCGGTGTGGTGAGTAATGCCTCCGATGGGGGACGCGTTCCAGCTGGAGGGAGCTGTCTCCTGGCCCAGAGCCCCCATGCAAAACTCGAAATGAACGGCTGTTTCCACAGGAAGAAGCAGGAGCTCAGCACTCACATGGAGCTACAGCGACTGGTTCTTCTCAAGACTGTTGAACATAACATACCCAGGTAAGAGACAGGGGTTGCAGGAGGCATGGACAAGAATGGAGGAGGCATATTTGATGGTCCCACTTGCTGACTTGATGGCCTCAGAGCTGATTTTAAATATGCCTGGCTTTGTTCCCCATTCGCTTTGAAGCCAGAACTAAAACACTCTACTGGGGACAGCTTGTCCAAGGAAAGAGGGAAATGAGGTTTCTGGTGATTGCCACTACCATCACTGTTGGGGCAGGAGCTCCTTGTTGTSTATAGAAAAGGGCAATAGTGTCAGTAGTCATGGTGCCCCATACCACCTGCACCCAGGAGTCTCTTTGGAGAGTGCCATGGGGCTGGCCTTGTGTCAGGCACGGATTGAAAGGTGAGAAAACTGTTCAGCCATGCCAGCACTCATTCCTAACCCTGCAAGCAAAATTCATTTTCCATATATTCTTTATTCTACTGCCAGTCCTCTGAGTCACTTTGTCCTTCCCTTCTTCCTACTCCCTTGTATACACACCTAGTTTGAATTTTACTTTTTAAAAGATGAAAAACCTCCAAGTTTACTGCCTTGAGATGCTTTGGGTTATTCCTTCTATAATGCCATATGTGCATTTTGCATTAGGCAAGGCAGAGGGTTTAAGAGAAAAAAAAAAAGTGCAGTTTTTCTTGGCCTTTATGCTGATAGTTTCATACTGACTATAGCTTCAAAACACCAGGAAAGAAATTAAAAGACCAAAAAAAAAAAAAAAAGAAAAAAAGAAAACCCTTGACATGTAATAAATAATCTTACAGTTCAACCTAATGCAACCTGCAACATTGTCCAGTCACATTATAGATGTATACCAATTTGTGTGATGTGCATAAATTTCATTAATACAAGCAGAATAATATTAAAACACACACATCTACACAGTTTGCTGGCTTTTTGGTTGATTATGAAATACTTCACCTCTGGCCAGATGACTAATACGCTATTAAACTTCTCTATCCCTGAGTAGTGTGGTAGCCAAAAAATGGGTGCAGTCACAATCTTTATTAAATGAGCTAAATACACCCACTCAGGGAAAATGCTTTTGCATGACTACTGTGTCCTAGGGCAGCATTAACATTCTTTGGGGACATCTAGATGCTGTGGAGCTACTGCAATGGCTCTACAGTGAAAACTGTGGAAAATATTTCCATGATAACCCAATGCTGAATGGTTCAGGCAACATTCTCCTAAAGTTTAAATCTCCAATAAATGAAAAGAAAATTTTGGACTGCATGATGGACTGTGGCAATTTGTTTTTGGACCTGGTGTCATTTTACAGCCCAGCAGCAATGACAGACGTACAAGGCCAAGCAAGGGCAGTTGCCTTGGTTTAGTTATGAAAGGGAGGAAAGCCCCTAGCTGTGCCCTAGCTCTAGCAGAATTTGGGTGAGGGCAGCTCCGTTCCAGCCCTCTCCGATGCGGCCTCATTGCATAACCTTCCTTGTTTTTCTGACTCGTCTCTTCTGCGTGGAGCAGGATAATGAAAGTGCTGCTTTTCCCCTGCAGCTCGCGGTGTGTAAGGCTGCTCTGCGGTGCCAGGGCTGGCGAGACGCCCTTCCCGGGCGCTCGGGCAGGGCTGCAAGCGCAGGCTGAGCTGGGGAAGTCGGTGCTGCAGCGCCGGGGTCGCCGGTGTTGTGACACTGCCTGGTGTGGCTGCCAGCCCTGCACACCAGGCACCCTGTGCACCACGTGAATATGGGGAACCCCATCAAGCCGTTCGGACAGAGCAGCATAAATCCAAAGGCATATTTCGTGTTAGTTTCCATGTTAGATTAGTATGGTCTACTTATGGATAAGTCTTTTGGGAATTGAAGTTAAATTTAAATAACTTCCTACTGGAGTTTTCTCCAGTATCAGTTTTCTTCAGAAGCAAATTGCTTTGCTTTTTAAAGATAAAAATCTAAATCTATATGAAGAGGCAAAAATACTGAGCTGTTATTTCCAATTACTTCCAGAATTAACAATGAACCATGAATACTGAATCCAAACATTTAGATAATACATGACAGGTTAAAAAATATGGTAAATATACCTAGTAACTGCAGAAGTCTGTTTACAAGGGGAGGAATTTTCACCTTACTGCCCATTAAACTTTCCCTATAAAATACTACATGAATTAAATGAATCACTTTGACGGAAAACAGTTTTCACTGGTGAATAATACATGGTTCATGATTAAGAATTTGCATCTTTGTCACCTTAGCTTCTTTACCTACCCTTAAAGCTGCCCCTATTAAATGTTGCCTGAGTGTGACTCAAAGGCAGTTAGAAGAACACAGAACTAATTACCCATACAGGACCAAACACGATAGAAATTTGGGGTATTGTTCTGACAACAGCCGACAGTGACGGCACTGACAGTAAAATCCCCTTATGAACAAATCCATTCAGGGTGGTATGATGAATGGAGAATTATGAGAATTACTTGTGTGTATGGAAATATTATTTTTGGGGGTAGGTAAATATTATTTATTTTGAAGAAAAAACATGCATGAAGTTTTTCCAATATTCTTTTTTTTWWWWWWWAAAAAAAAGGCAGGTCTTGATACGAACTTGTGGCGTATCACAGGCATTTTWTTTTGCAAGTTAGGTATCTTGTTGTCTTCTCATTGGGGAAGAGTCTAATTCCAATGCAGTAAATTATCRCAATTCTAGTAAATTCTAGTAATTCTAGTAATTCTCTGTGTAACTCCAGTTACACAGTGGTATAAAATCTAAGAAATGTCTATTGCAGTAATAGAACAATATAGAAACTAAACTTAGAATCTTTCAAATAAATATATATGTACAAATATATATGATTTTTTTCTGAGTAACTCTGTTAGTAAGGGCTCCCTTTACTCTTTATTTTTTCTCACTACAGTACTATTTAGGTACCAGAATCCAAAACTGTCAGATAAATTCTCGCCCAGCATTAACAAAGACAGAAGTATCAGGATTATAATGAATCAAATGTTTGTTTTGTATTTCTTTCTGRGACATAAATTTATTGCCAATGCCTCAGTATTTTAACTCTGAATAATCTTCAGTCATACAGTGCTATGTATGTACTATACAAAAACAATGCTCTAATATTCCTCATTTCATTCCCAGGACATAAATTGTGTAGGTTGATCTTGACCGATCCTTTGTGCCTAAATACTTAATGGGATACTTAAAGCAATACAGCTGTGATCAGAATTACACTGAGATGACAGTGTTTAGATCACCGTAGCTACACTGATGATGGAAGGCAAAAATCAGTCTTACACCACTATAGTTGTAACCACACTAGAGCCTCTTTCCCTATTTCATAGCTTTTTCATTTCATAGCTTTTTTTCATAGCTTGCATCTGTAACTGACACGATAGAGAAAAAAATTCCCTGTGGACCAAGCCAAAGCAAGTACCTTATTTGTGTAAGAAAATCATTTATCTTAAGGGTCGTCAATATATCTACAGGATTGGCAATTAGGGTGCTATGAATTAACTTCTGCCTTGAAAAGCTAGGCTAAAGATGAAGACAACATGAGTTCAGATGTATGACTGATGATATGACTATTATTAAAATAAAAAATCAACAACCCATAAMCATGTTAGCAAAAGATGAATAATTTACAGGTCAAGCTGACACATACTGGTCTAACTTCCTTCCTCCTTGAGATTCATAAGTCTATACAGGTCTCATAGTATGATTCAGATCTTATCATTTAATGAAACAAACTTAATCAGAGGGTTTCATTAAATAACAATTCCGATACAGAGATAATTTAGAATGACTAATTAAAGACCTACTTTCTTTTCCTCTATGGTACTGTGAAGAGCCCTCAAAAGATGTAATTTTCTAATTAAATCGTAAGCTCTGAATCAATGTTTCAGGCCCTTAATTGCTGAGCTTTGCGCTTTCCTCTAAGAAACCATGGAAATTTCCATGAGAATAAAGCATGTGCCTTTTTTTCTTATTATATTTTAACCATCTTTTCATTTAAGATATTGATAACATTTTTTTTTCCTTATACTCTTTAAGAAATGAGACTAAAACTAGGAAAAGTTTTTTATTTGGAATATACTGAAACTGAGTATGCTAGAAATTTTGCATTGGGAAGTACATTTTAAGAGCAAGCTGGTCATGAGTTAAGGCATATATCTGTACTCTTATGTCTGTCCATGTTTAACAAGAGAYGGAAACCTATACTCTGCTTTAAGGATATGCTTTTATGTTCTGAAAAAAAGTGCTTTTTTTGTTTGTTTGTTTCTCTGTCCTTCTCTGTTTGYTTCTAGGTGCAAAGTTAAAGCATTAAAGACCAGAATCTCCTTGTTACTTACTGTTGTAATTAATTCCTGAAACCATGAAAATAATAAAATCTGATTTATATAGGTGATGAACGGAGATGTCTCTTTTCTATATTTGAGCAGCTCCATCAGTAAATGTTTAGATGACACACTAATGGGTTAAAAAACACYTAATTTGTTAAGCTCCTTTCAAGTTACAAATGTTTAGGTGTTAGAAATGTAGAAGAATGCTAGACCGTTAAATCATTTTCCAGTACTGTACTGTCCTGCATTTCTAATGCATTAAATTTCACTCAGGAGATATCTATAGGATAGGAATCAATAGTAAAAATCCTATAGAAGTATTCAAGCCTACAATTCAGACTTTCTGAATGCAGCTGTATTATTCTTAAATAGTAAGGATATGTGACATTAAAGGTACATGGTTTTGTAAAAACAAYATAATCCCATTTTAGAACAGTTTTTAAGAGATTTCTCTCAAGATTTCTTATTTACTTCGGAAGAGGGCTAAATTTACTGCTTAAACAGCACAAATTTGCTGGGTTTAGTTCACCATTATCTGTCTTATTTTGTGCAAGTTCATATGCTTTACAGTTTTCTAGCATTATTTCTGTTATACAAAATAAATAATTCTGAAACATGACAGTTCATTTGTGACAGGACTAGAAAATAAATGAGAAGGAAAAAACATGAATGTGTCTCACATTCAAAATGAAATAACTGAATTTTTATTACAGGAATTTTTGTTTTGTCKGAATGTAAACCAGTCTGCTGACTGCAGGCAGTTTCCTTCCTGCCTCTTTCCTGAGTAGTAAATGGAAAAGAAAAAAGCAGGTGTCATACAAACTATATAGTTTTTGCAGTTTTCCAGGAACTTTTTCCTTGCCTTAATGCTTTATCATCATAATTCTTTTGCCTGATTTATAATTGATTTCTTGTATACTTGGGAGATTTCAGAAATTGCCGAGGTAGCCGAAGCTTGAATTTAACGTATCTTTGGAAACGTGAGTAACAATTCAGCTGTATTTATTTAGTTTTCAGTTGGTAGCATGCTGCTTGCACAGTTTCTATGCAGTGGCTAAGTAATTTCTCTTTCTTCAGGAAATTTGTCTTGTTTTCTTCAGGCATATTTTAGCATCTGAAAAATAAAACTAAAAATAAATAAGAAAAATGATCCTTGAATAAGTGGTAGAAAACGTTAAGATCTCTTCATGACAGCTTTTGTGAGTTAATCTTACTGAAGTGGGTGGGTGTTTAGCTTTGTGTGAGAGAGTTTTAGCATATTTTCTAGCTGCTACATAAGTTTTCAAAGGCAGTACTGTTATGGGCCATAGGGGTTCAGAACTGACAGATCCTCAGCCTTGAGGCTGTTTGTGTGCTGTGATGATTTTGAAACTTTGCCTCACACCTCAGAGATGTTAGACACCTCCCCACTGCAACTACCCAGTTGTGCCTGTGCTTTTAACCCCATTTCTCTATACTGGAGAGGGGCTGAAGCCAACATATTCACACTTATTTATCAGAGTTGCATTGGGACTGCCTAACAGATGTTGGTGGAATTGGGGACCACCTCAAGGCCAAAAGTAACAAAACTTAGCAGTGGCTGAACCTGTCCCAGCTCTAGCCTTGCTTTCTTCACAGCCTATAGCAGCAGCAGTTGTCAAGTTAACACAAGTAGAAACAAAATATTGGAAACCCATTAAACTGAGATATCCTAAGAGCTACTCTGATGGCTTTTCATTGCCTCTGTGCTATTACTTAGAAAAAAGACACTGACAAAAAATAGGACAACATTTCATGTCTCAGTGTCTCCATTACTACAKATGTGACATAAAGACGTATTAACAAGAAGTCATTCATATATGACCATGATGGGAAAATGCAAAACCCTTGAATCAAGATACTATGATGCATTTACAAAGCTCTGTATGTGATATATCACTATTATGGAGTACTTATTTACAAAAATATCATATCTGAAAATGTTTTATCCTGAAAGCTCTCATCTGTCTATTTCTGAAATTCATAGGGTTAATATGAAGATTTCAGGATTAACTATCAAACCATCTCTTGTTTTGTACAAACAATGATACCACCCTAAGTAGTACTAGAGAGCCAGCTTTATTAGATGGGACCTGACCAGACTTGCTCTTCTATTGTAGCTCAAGATGAAAGCATATTTTACCACCACATTTTTTTAACTAATCCTCTCTCTGGCTGACTCATAACAGCTGTTAAATAACTAGATATTTAGCTAAAGATGAACAGAACCTGTAAATTTAAACATGTGATACAATAGCCAACCCCTTTCTGCATAGCAAACTGTTTCTGTCATCTTTTGAATACTTTGTGCTGACTTCACTGTCTGCATTTGATTGAACTGATCTAATGTTATAATGGATAAGAGGTGATAACAATGGTGATTAGCTATTAGTGATGCTTTATGGAGGAAGACAGAGTTCACACAGGAGTTTGAGGCACTGCGTGGTGGGGAGATAGATTGACATGTTTTTGAAACATTTAAAAGGTTGATTGTAATTTGTTTGAGTGTTTCAACAGCAGCATGTGCAAAAGTTCACATGCCTTATTTTTTTTGTGTGATTTTGTAGACCTGTCTGCCAATCATCCCGTAGTCCCTCTTTCCTTCCACATGACTGTATGATGAAGTCATAGTCCTGTTTTGGATGTAACGGTACTTTCACCATAATTCACTGCCTCCTTAGAAGTTTTAACTTGTCAGAAACATAACTACTAAGTGGTGATCGTGGAGCACTTTATCCTCCCTAGACTGCAGTGTTCTGTAAATGTTTACATTTTCTGAAGGAGGAGCCTAAGGACCAGAGAAGCAAAGTAACTTGTTTGAGTTCAGGTATAACAGGCCTAGTCTTTTTATTCCTAGCCTTATATGTGTTCTATCAYGTGGTCTCCTTACACATTTTTATGATGAAGACACAACCTATGCTTTTATTTAAACAAAACCACACAAAATTTTTGTCCYGTTGGAGAAAGCAACTTGTTTTCTTTTTACATATTCTTTTTGTTCAAAGTTTCACTGATCTTAAAGCCACCTTGAAATAAGGGATTATAGTAGTATTTCCTAAAATAAATGATTTATTTCTTGCTGGAATTATTTTAGGAAATGTGGTTTTTTTTCAATTGTAATGATTTTCAGAATAACTAAAGTATAATGGCACTTTTTTGCAGGTAAGCTTGTGAAGCAGTCCTCAGTACTGGCTGGGGACTGACCTTCTGGAGAGCAGCCCCACAGAGAGGGACCTGGACGYCATGGTTGATGACAAGATGACCATGAGGCAGCAGTGTGCCCTGGTGGCCAAGGAGGCCAGTGGGCTCCTGGGGTGCATTAAGAAGAGCGTCTCCAGCAGGTCGAGGCAGGGGATCGTCCCTCTATACACAGCCCTGGTGAGGCCACATGTGGAGACTGTGTCCACGTCTGGGCTCCCCAGGACAAGAGGGATGTGGAGCTGCTGGAGAGAGTCCAGCGCAGGGCTACCAGGATGATCAGGGGCCTGGAACATCTGCCCTGTGAGCAAAGGCTGAGGGAGCTGGGCCTGTTCAGCCTGGAGAAGAGGAGGCTGAGGGGGGACCTGATCAGCGTGTATAAATACCTCAAGGGAGGCAGTGAGGAGGAGGGGCCGGCCTCTTTTCAGTGGTGGACAGTGATAGGACTAGAGGAAACGGCCACAAGCTGAGGCACCAAAAGTTCCACAGGAACTTAAGAAAACATTTCTTGACAGTGAGAGTGCCAGAGYCCTGGCACAGGCTGCCCRGGGAGGYYGTGGAGTCTCCTTCTCTGGAGATCTTCCCAACCCGCCTGGATGCCAACCTGTGCCCCGTGCTCTGGGTGTCCCTGCTGGAGCAGGGGGTTGGACCAGATGATCCCTACAGGTCCCTCCCAACCTTAAGCATTCTATGATTATATGATTCTATGATTCTWTGAAAATGTACTAGGACTTAATAATATCAGTGAGTGTTTTCTTGGTGCAAACATGAGTTCATAAAGTCATAATGCATACTCAGAAGTGCAAATGCTCCATTGTTCTCTTCCAGCAGTAAGCACAGTTCTTGGAATATTCATGGATAATCACTTGAAGAGTTCATTCTGTTCCTGASTTTTGCTGTTTGTAATGTTAGAAGAAACACTAAGAAAGCCTACTGATGCTTTACACTGTGCAAACATGAAGTATAACAAGAATTATAGAACATGACAATCAGCACCACGGCTTCAGACATGCAGAGCTGAAGAAGCACCTATCATGCTACCAGTCTGATATAAATAATGCAACACTCATGGGTCTGGTTTGCTGATCTTTCCTCAGAGTCTCTTCAGAAAGTGTAAAAAGACAATGAGAGAGAAGGATTGAAACAGTTCAGCTGAAACTGAAATGAGATTGGAACAGTGTCAGTCACTCTACTGATGATAAATGAGAGAAGAAAGGCAGAGACTGGAACATGAAGAACTTCGACAAGGAAAAGAAATTGTCTGGTGAAAGCAAAAAAAAAAAAGGAAGATCAGCAGAGTAATGTTATAAAGAGTGAGCAATCTAGGAAGACAAATTTCTACTGCAGCAGTGTCATGGAAGGAAAGAGTTTATTTAGGCCTTTGTTTACTTATTTCACAAAATATAGTATTGTGATGAAAGTGTCACATTGTAAGAGCCTGAAAGAAATGAATTACAACAGTTGAAATGGGTGCATCCTTGAGGAAGAGAGAAAATTATACAGCACAACTGCACAAGTTTTAGATCAGTAAACTCTCAGATTTACAGTTCACTGTGAAAAACTGAGAGCCCAAGAGGCAGGTAGGGATAAAGAAAGTGGGAAAAGCTTGTCTGGAGAGAAAGGTATCTCAAAACCCTCTTGAATTTGAAATGACAGTCATATTGAAAGAAATGTCAGAGAGACAGGACAAGATTTCATATATGAGTAAATATCTGACCTGGAATAGCCTGTAGGTGCTTTACCTATCCCATATGGTCTTGCCTTTGGAAACTCTTAATGGTTAAATGGGAAAATTTCTTCTAAAAATATCAAATTAAATTTTCTACAGACCACTCTGAACTCAAATGGTTGCTACATCTCCTGTGGCATCTTTTTAGCCCTTGTGAAGACATATATAAGAAGTAGTGTCAGATGGGGCTTGATCATGACAAGGGTCTGGGCTGGTTATGTTAAAGGGAAGAGTGTTTATTAATGTTTTAACTAAGAAAGGATTAAATCAAATAGTGCTGGGAGCAAAACTGGAGTGTTCAACACTAGCTGCAGTTAGAGTGGCATTAAGGGATCGCTCTCCCTTTTCCATCAAGGGAAGCAATGTGTGTCCTGGAACCTGCCCCACTTGTTTTTGTTGTGCAAGCACTGTTCCTGCATGTCTAGCCTAGCTTCCACAAGAAGAAAAAGCTGATGCCACCTGTCTTAATAACAACTGTACTAATTCTTCTTTCGTCCGTTCCTTAGTTGCCTGTTGACTAAGCTCAGCAGCTCTGGCAGGGTTCACAGATATTCTCCATATAAGCAGAGGATAAACACTGACAGTGACACTGCAGAGGGACAGGACTGCAGATATCAGTGGTTGCTTTCATGGGCAGCCAGGGCCTTCATGGTCATAGAATCATAGAATCATAGAATCATAGAATGCCGAAGGTTGGAAGGGACCTCAGAGGTCATCGAGTCCAACCCCCCTGCTCACGCAGGGTCACCCAGAGCACGTGGCACAGGGCTGCATCCAAGCGGGTTTTAAAGATCTCCARAGAAGGAGACTCCACAACCTCTCTGGGCAGCCTGTTCCAGTGCTTTGTCACCCTCACAGTGAAGAAATGCTTC
>NW_020454849.1:1682919-1736468 GCF_003342845.1 Nothoprocta perdicaria
CTACTTACTGCCCTGCCTCCTCCTCGTTGGATCCTGAACTCCACCAGCTCGTGGTCACTGCAGCCAAGGTTACCCCCCACCTTCACATCTCCAACCATGCCCTCATGCCTGACCTCTGCTTGTTCACAGCAAGGGTCCCATTGGGACAGGAGGTGTCCCTGGGTGGGAGAACAGGGAAGACTGTGTAGAGGAGAAAAACAGGACATAGCATACCAAGCCTTTGGAAATGGGCTTGAGCCCCTGTGCTATTCACAGTGTGACTTGTCTGAAGCAGTAGTCTAACAGCAGGATGCAATACCCAGAGTGGCTTGGGCTCTGCTAAAGAACTGATATTTGTAATGCAGTAGCAGCAATGGGTGGAATTTATCGAGTGATAAACAGCCTGTAAATCCCGTGATCAAGAGCTTCTGGAAAAGAGGAAGTTTTCTTATAACATAAGTGTCCCCGCTTTTGCTCCCTCCCTCTCCACTCCTTCATGTATTCCCAAGTATTCCTGCTTTGAACAGATCCAAATCTCTATCATGGGCTCAGTTCTTGTCATCAGTTTTATTTATCTGCAGTCATCGTGCTGTTGGAATCACGCTCTGAGGCAGCACCTAGTAAAAAGTATAAACAAAGCTCAGAATATATTTTGCAGCCAGATACGCATCCAGATGACATATAAATACAG
The DNA here is from genome assembly GCF_003342845.1 of Nothoprocta perdicaria. Taxonomy (NCBI): domain Eukaryota; kingdom Metazoa; phylum Chordata; class Aves; order Tinamiformes; family Tinamidae; genus Nothoprocta; species Nothoprocta perdicaria. The sequence goes on from NW_020454849.1 coordinate 1,683,590, forward strand.
GCTTAAAAATAGGAATTTTTCAGCCCATTAGTGCCTCACATTTTTGCTGTATGCAGCAGCTGTACTGACATCACTAGTGCATCCCATTTTAAGAACAGTTTTTAAGAGAATAATCACCTCTGAGGGTTGAGCACCCTTTTCCCAGTCACTTTGCCTACTGTTTATGTGGCTCAGATGGCAGAATCTGCCTCTGACTTGTGCTCTCCTCTCCATACTCCACTTGGAGAATTTGATACTCTTCCTCTAGACATAAAGACATGGAAAAACACAGACCACTTTTCTTCCAATCCCCTCCATTTCTTTTTTCAGAATGAGTATGGGTCAAATTCACACAGATATGAAATGTCATGGCTATCCCTAGTCTCTCACCTCAAAGCTATACTCCTTTGCACACTCACTGGAGGGAGATTTGGGTCTGTTTTCCAGTAGAGATGTGCAGGAGTTACATGTTATCATATATGTTTTGTGATGATAGAGACAGGTAAGTATTCTGCTGCAGGAGAAACTTCAGCCTGAAACCTTAGCTTCAGTAAGTTAATTAATTCATGGAGAGTAAAAATGCTGAGGTTGTTCTCACAACAGATAATCTTCTATAAGAACGACTATAGGAACTTTGGAGACAGCTTCTCCAGGAAAGCCGGGAAATACTGACAGGCATCTAAGTAGAGGATATTTGTCATGAGCTGAGGAAGGCCAGGGATATTGGTGACTGAGGCTCCATCCTGCAAGCTRCACAGTTTTATATATTTGTATCCAACACTGCTTCTGGCTCCTTCTCTCTGTTAAGCCAATGTCAAAAAGGTTCAGCATGGAAAAAGAGATAAGGAAGGAAATAAACTTTATTCCAGGCTCATGTTGTTACACTGTTATCAAAAGAGAGGTAGTTTAAAGGTAAAAAAGAGCTGCAAATGTGCTAGGTATGGTACTTTAAATCACCTGAGTAGAGGTTGATTATTAAATAGTGCACAAGGATAGCCCTCTGCCTAAAAGACTATTCTTATCCGTGTGCAGATACAGACATATGCTGCATGCACATGGCCAAAAGATACTGGTAGAAGGAACATGTAGCAACCTTTCTAAACAACCAGTAGTGTAAATTTTATTCTCTGCTCCTGTCACCCACTCTACTTGTCTGTAGTCACTATGATATTCATATAATTCGTTCCRAAGTAGGAATTAGTACTAAGTTCATTAGTAGGAGTAGTAGGAATTAGGACTAATGATTCCTCTGATTATTGAATATATATATATATGTTTCCAGTATAAGCAGTATATAGAAGTTAAGCATGTTACATTTTTTAAATTTACTCAACCTGATAAATACAATTATATATGCTTTAAACTCATTCAATACATTGGTGGTAAGCTGCAGGATAAATAACTTCACAGAAATTAGATATATTTGGAACAAGACCCTTGGTAAATAGACAGTCATGTTTTGGGCTTTAATTAAAGGAAGAGGAGACTCCTTAACATCRTCTGTATTTGGGAGAGAAACTTGATATCGGCAGTTTATAAATCCTCMACTATTTTAATTTTAAAACAATGTTCTTCCAAATCAAAAGGATCTATCTACCTTTTTTAACTACACCAGTTAAGTTACTCTTTAAGGTTCAACCTAGTCTTTTCTGCTAATCTTGGCACAGAGCATCCTTGAAGTTAATGGTTTGTTGGGGAGAAGCAGATAAATCTTGCGTAGTATGGCTGCGCCCTGGAGAGGCTTGACCACCACAGTCTCCCTTGGAAAAAGGGAAGCAAAGAGGTCCGGCAGTCCCCTGTTTTGTAGCTGCTTATCATGAAGTCACAGCCATTCCCTAAACTTGTGCCAGATGTTGGTTGGATACATCTGGAAGCTGGCTCTTTTTTTATGGATTGTGTGGTTCTTGACTGAAAGAGTCCCAAGCTCACAAAGACCTTTGCATGATGAAACCGAAATTATCCCTAAAATGTSTTTGCCTTTTTTTGTTTTTAATCTATTGGTAGAAATAAATACATTATTCATCTCCAGGTGGCTTAGATTCTCCCCTTTTACATTTTTCCATTTTCTGTATCTTTTTTCTCTGAGGAGTGGGAGAGGAGGAATTGTTCTTTTGTTTTATATTTTCCAGATTCCTTTAAAATCATTTTARTTTTTCTTTCTCACCAGATGAAAGTTGCTCAGGCAGGAATTCCTACTGCTGTAGCATCTATTGTATACTGTAATTACCAGTGTAGAGTTCATTCAATATTCAATATTTTCTCTTGACTTTTACATTGCTTATGAGGAGAGTAAAGCCCTAAGAATGCAGGGAAGGTTAACTTAGTCTTTAAAGTCTTTCCTTCTCTAAGGAACTAGAGAGATTATGTAAATGCTAAAATGATATCCACGAGAAGCACAGAGGAATACTTGTTGAATAAATCAAAAGGTTTTGCCATGAGCTTTCTAGACTTTTTTCTCAAGCACTCAAAAATACCAAGACTTTCTCCTCTCTTTTTTACCACCTAAAGATAAAGGATGGAGGACACCCCAAAAGGCTGGATTTTCTTCAAGCAGGCTGGGGACATATATTTTTAGCAATTGATTGCTCCATTATTGTGTTGAAGCCAAATTTTTGTAGCCAAAACTCTGAGTGTTGGTTGTGGAATAGTTCAGGCGTTGGCCTTATTCTCTGAGGCAGTCTGTGAGTCACTTGACTTTCCTTTTCTCTTATAATCTGTGATAATTGTGTTGTCAGAATCAGGACTGTTCTCTGGAAAGCCTCAGGATGCTACAAGATCAATGCAATAGCTTCCAAATAACCATCCCAGAAATCAGATAGGTTAAGAGTCATTCAGTCAAGCCACTGAGATCTATTAAATCTATCCATCACTTAGAGAATTTTCCACATTTGGAAAATTGTAAAAAAAAAAGTAATTTTTTAAATTGTCTTTATGCATCAAGAAGCTGTCTATAGAGATTAGAGCAAATAACACACCTGTCCATAGAAGAAACATCTGAGTCTGGTGTTCGCCAGTATTTGTAACTCCTCCATCAAAACAAGATTTTCTAGGTATTTAGAAATAATTGGTAAATGTAACATGCAACAAGACAAAACAATAGGTCCATCTCTGGTATTCAAGGCGCWCCTTTTTCCATTAGCTTTTTTCATTTCATAATTTTCTTCAGGTTGATGGTTTTACATCTCCTTTTTTAGACCACCTGGGGCATTTTGGAAAAGCAGAACTTGTTTATAAACTGTTGTCCCACTCTGGCATGCTGAAATGTCACTCCACATGCTGACATAGTAAAGGGGATATAATTTATAGATGCCTCTAGGGATGGGTGGAGAAGGCACCATCAGATATTTTTATACAACTTGGCCTGGAAAACAACTATCATATACGGATAGCAAGAGGAATCCTGATAGCAGGGAGGCAGAAGCATGGAAAAAGACCGTGACTATGTCAGGTGAAAATAACATTTTTTAAGCGTTTAGGTGATTTGTCAGTTTATACACTTGTAAGGTAGCACTTCAAGTGTGGCAATAGCAGCTAGAGTTATGGTTTAGAGGCACATTGCAAGGTAACTATGAAATGGCCATGGCAAAGGCAGTGGGTAACTGCAACAAGCTCAGCAGTTATCAGTCATGGAAGTGTCAGCAGTACAGCGTTATGGTCATGGCATAACCTCTGCCAAATCCTGGGCATCTCCCAACGTGTCCAAGTCTGCCAGACCCCTTTCTTGGCCCTGAGGGTCCACATGGGCGCTCTGGGAAGGGTGATTGCCTCCATAGCAGCCACTTCTCACAMTTCGGGTCTTCAGCCCTGGAATTCTGCTGACCACTTACATCATCTTTGAGCCATCCCTTTGTCCTCTAACATGTTCTGACCTCCGGCCCTTTGAGTGTCGCTTCCGTATTTTTCCAGACAGATCCATAGCTCCTCTGAGTCACTCTGGAGATAACCCAAACATAACCAGTCACTGTGTCCTGCCTTCACTGTGTCCTCACCAAGCAGCTTTCCCCAGGGAGTCCCTTCCCTGAAACGGACTTGGAGRCTGCTGCCTACACTGCTTGTCCTTTAGCTGCTAATCCCTGCTGCTGTTGCATGACCTACCCTACGTCCTACTAATTATGTTAAACCAGCAGTTTGCTAAATCTGTTCATGATAGCACATGTCAGCATCTTTGCTGTCGTCTTGCAAATACACTCAGGCTTTATAATTATGCTGGGGCAATAACACAGCTAGTCTTTCTCTTGCCACAGACAATACTAAATCTATTTATTACGGGTTAGGAAAGTTATATTAATGCCTTATCTTGGCTCAGTGGTCCCTTTTCCCCTCACTTTAAGGGTGAGAACCCTTGTATCTTTGAGTTTTCTCTTACAAGTGATTATCCCTTTATATTATCTCTTCCTCTGTATCACTTGGTGTCAGCGGGGCTGGTGACAAATATAAGATAACTGTTAATGACTTCTGACCTACCTGGAAGTCAAATCCTTTCTACAGTAGTGATCTGAACTCTTAGAGAATAAGCCAGAGAAACCAAAACTTTTAGCAGCTTTTATTTTGAATAGATTGCAGAGCTAAAGAAACATCAGTGTCTTTTTTTTCATCAGTTCTTTTTTCAGAGACTTCTCTTTGAACTATCACATAAATTGTGATAGTTTGACTAATTGTCTAAGCAGCTAAAGTCCTATTTTCTTAAAAATTTATTGGAGTTTAGAGGTACCTGGCATCTCGAAACTGACTTACAASTGATATGTGCGGAATTAGTACATTATGCAGCAATGATTAAATGGACCATATGACACTSTATTTGTATTTCACTTAAACATTAATGTCTAATCATGTTTCTAGTGAAATATARCAATGAGATATTTACAATAGACACCAATTTACATTTGTGAGCCTTCAATACTATATGACATATTATGGACCATTTAAGGTGAGATGAATTCCTTCTTTCCCAAATAAGTATTGATAATGAACCAGGCAGAGATCTGCTACTTTCTGAGCTGTAACTACATAACTTGTACTAGTTTCTTCATCACAATGTATTTTTGTCCCATTTCATCCCCAGTTGAAGACTGATATGTGTATTTCTGAAGTGAGGAAGGAAGAAGACAACATTTTCTTGTAACTCTTGAGGAAAGCACACTTTGAATGATTTTTGTTACCGAATATTATTCCAATGATCTTATTTAAAATTCAAAACAAAGCTTTGGAAGGTTTTATTGGAAGGTTTTTGGACCTTTTTTGGAAGTTTTTTATCAGCCATAATATTTACATGCTCAAATTCATGCTCCAGGGATGGAAGCACGATTAGATGACTAATTAGGCTGCCTCTGCCCCAATGTATGTTCTTTATGGAGCTGGATTCGTGTCCAAGCCACTCATTTGTTCCTGCTGTTGTTATACATGCACACAGCATATCTGCTGTAAATTGCCATCGGTCGGGATCTGCTGAGTCACAGCTACGTGGGGCAGAACATCTACTGGAGAGCTGAGATCCATGAACGTGGTTATGGTGACTGGTAGGCGAGAGGGGGCTGCGGGGAGGTGCGCTCGGGTGTGGGACCTTGTGGAACATCTCGTCCCAACCAGGACATATTTCATGGTTGCGTATCTGGCTCCTCTCGCCCTGGTCTCCAGGCCTCGCTTCAGCCACCTGCAAGCGATGCGCCTTGTGTAGATCAGTAGTTTTCAGTAATGACAACAAAASAAAAACTTAGTGGACAATGCTCCCCTCCAGGCATTTTTACACAGAGAAAATACCTGACCTACTAATTTCTTCCAGTGCCCATATATTGTTTCTTCATGTTCTCTAAGCTCTGGAATTAATGTTTTTCTAAGCTGCAGTCAATGAAGATCCTTGTATGAAGAGGAACAAAGTTTCGAGGAGCCTAGCTGATTGTTGGTACCTACTAAAATATACAGTATATATTATATATAATACACCTTTTTCCAATATATTCATAATTAAAGATTTCTTACCCCCTTTTTATTCCTCAGTCTCCTCAAAGAAACTATAAAAGAAAGAACTGTAAGTTTTCCCCCAAACTGTCTGCTTTTTCACCCCTATTTGTCCTAAAACTGAAAATTTCCTGTTTAGTCCTGGTGCCTTGTAGAAGCTTTAATTTAGCCACCATCTCACAGCTTTCATTCCCTCTGAGAGCCACACTCCTAGCTGGCACTAGAATTTGCACGGCTACCTCCCTCTTGTGGAAAAACTGTAAACTCCTGAGGATAATTAATTCATTTGGGAAATGTAAGCTATAAAGGGGAATGGGCACATTAACAACCCAGACTATAATCTCCAGAAAACAACCTCCATAAATTCCAATCTTTTCACTAGAATATTTCTGTTTGGGGATCTAATTAAATATTTATATTTTCATTTTCCTATTAAAAGTGATTGTCTTTTTTTTTTTCAATAAGACTTTCTAGCTCTCCAAGCCATTCTCACAAAAAACAAACAAACAAACAAATAAACAAAAAAACCCAMCTTTTTTTCTGGAAAGTATACCCCATAAAAACTAGACTAGGAAAATATGAAGAAAAAAAAAACAGAAGAAAAAAACAAACCAAACATACAGAATTCTAAAAGTTAAGCATATCCTTAAATATTTTGTTGTTTAGATATTGAACTGCACACATGCTTCAGACCTTTGTTGCTGTAATAAGGTATRTTTTTCAAAAGTAAGAAATTTGGTCTTTTTTTCTATGTCTGTAATAGCCCATTATAGCATAATTGTAGTTCATTAATGCTTTCTCATAAATGTCTCCCTGAAATAAATCTTTTTTTTTCTCTTGAGGAAAATGATGATTTCATGGTGTAAAGTACATTTAACTCTAGAGAGGTAAGTGTAAAATTTGCACAGAAGACATTAAGAAGTCTTTCACCACTTGCAGTAGTGTTGACTCAAGTCTTCTTGCACATAGTTTTGTAACTACACTTGTGGATATTTTGTGTGTTTATGTTTAGGAGAAGAGATATCATYTTAATGCATTGGCTTTTAAATCTGAAATTGACTGTCTTAAAAAGCTTTCTACTAGTGCTTTATTCAGTCCTTTACCAGCATCAAGCACCGGCGTACCACCTTTACGCCGTTAATGATTGTGTAAAATCAACACAATTCCCATTTTATCAACCCATACTTTCTAAATATGTCACTACCTATACATCTGAGCCAAGTACCTGTAAAATTATGCAGTAGATAGCATTTATACCTGCCATGCCTGAAGGAAGTGAAACCTGCCATGCCTGAAGGAAGTGAAGTTCTATTTTACAGATTTTTTTTCCCTGTGAAAAGTAATTTATCAATAAACTTTTAAAATTACTTCTTCCATGTTTAAAACTGATGTAAATTTAATACTGACTTGTCATACAAAACAATTGTTTGTACTGTTTGACAAGGAAACAAAAACAATATGTCTTTTATCAAAGGTTTGACAACTGCTACATAACCTAAAAAAATAGTTTACATCAAACCTCCAACTTGTAGATGTCCATAATTCCAGAACAATATATAAAGAACAATGACTTTTTACAGTCATTAGCCTAGAATAGAAGTAATGCACGACAAATATGTGTAAATGAAGAAATGATTCAGTTCTGAATTTAAAATAACTTTATCATCTACTGCTTGAGATACCAAATCAAAGAAACTCTATAAGAGTGTTGATTATTTTCCATTACACAATCTTACAAAATTAATACTACTAATGATAAACTAATACTACTAAATGAATACTAATACTAATGAAGCCAAAGGTTTTAAAATACGATATATTTGTGGAAGTTTTAGGGGAGGACCAGGGGAGTTTGTGGAAAAAAACTTTAAGGCAATTCTCTCTCAGATTTCTATTTTAAACATGCAGATTCTTTGGACCATAATACACCTTACATGAAAAGATTATCAAGTTTTGGAGAAATAGATCCCCATTTTGCTAATAATTCCTCTCTTTTTAACTAAAATTTCACTTAAATGTTAAGTATCTTCAATTGAAAGGTGAAATGGAGTGTTTTTCACTGCTCCAGTCTTAGCTTCTATAAGCAGCTAGTGGACTGTATTTAAAATGACTAATGTAATACTGTTGCTCTTTGTTTGCATAAAACTAGTCTCATAATAAGAATAGTTTCTGTATCCCCATTATACATGCATGAGACCAAACTATATATTAAAGAAAATAGGCTGCCTGATACCCCTCTGATACAGCAGTCTTTACCATGGCATTTACACTGTATTTGTGCACAGAGAAGTAAAGAACTACTCTAAGTTCTTTACTGTAAGCCACCTCTTTCCCTAAATACATTTAGTGCTTTGCAAATGTAAATAAAGCTGCTGATCTTAATAATCTAACCTGGCTTTAAAAGTGAATGGCAGTTATGAGCTGYATTTGTTTGAACAAATATGCAATTATTTTTATGTATTGAATGTGATTGTCTTTAGAGTCTGTAATAAACCATCATTTTAGTATAAACAATGCAATCACTTGAGCATTATTAAGCAATGTGTAGGTTAACATTTATTTGTTACTAATTTGTTACATTTATTTAAATGGGTTGCTAATACTAAGTAGTTTATTTAAATGGACTATATTTATTTAAATGGGCTACTAACACTAGGCAGTTGTGGTTTATATTTTGTAAAACCCTCAACATATATCACCAGCTACGCAACAATTAGGTATCCCCTTTTCTTTAATGATCTTAGATTTAGCCAGTTGGCAAATTACAAGCCAGATAACTACTTAAGGTACATTTGTTCCATATTTTATAACCATTGGGTTTGCTCAATAATTACCTCAGATTTCCTGAAATGTTGTCATCTATCACATCTAATAAGTTCCCTTCTCTAGAGCAGTTTTTCTAACATACCAAAATAAAATGATAGCATTTATTGGTAATATAACAATGAAAGGTTTTTAACACTTTTTGTATCACCSTTACAACAAGGAATATTTTGACCAGAGACATCTTCATTTTTAAAACTAAGTAAAGACTTTATCTTTTGTTCTTTTTATTATTATTATTGTATTAAAAGTCACTAGAGTGTTTTTCTTGGTCATGACTGAAAGAAAACAGCTGAAATAACAAAATGAAATTTAAAATTCAATTGCCTTTTGAGGAAATAAGATTTTCTCTTCTATACTCTCCCTAATCATAAATGTGGTCAAAACATGTACTCTTAGCCACATTTATTTTATTAATTTTACAGCCTTCTGTCAGAAAATACTGATTAGTATCCAACTACATATGGTGTTTAGTATGATGTTGTGATATTATTAAATGGTTGATAGCTGAGTGGGCAGACAGTGTATTTCAATGGCATGCCAACTCTATTTGTTCATGCTAATTAGAAAATAATATATCTAACAAGAAACATTCTCCTAGACTGGAAAGGCCAGTTGAATGACAGCATGTCATTTGCTTTCAACAGAGAACAGTGTCTGTTTATTTAGACACAAAATACCAAGTGTCAACATTGCATTAGTACACAAATTAACRACAAAGATGCAGGAACTTGTTTCAGTGAACAATCCAAACTAAAATTTATTGCAGTGTGGAGTTTCAGAGAAGGCTTCCTGCACAGATGTTCCACCATAGTGGAAGCAGAAGGCAGTACAGTGAAAGGAAATGGTTAAAAAAAAAAAAAAAAAAAAAAGTTATAAAAGATGGCTTTCTGTGCTTTTCTTGAGCTTTTTTTTTTTCTTCTTTTCTTTCCCTGAAACTTAAAAAGAAAGCAAATATGAAGGTATTCAAAAGGCAAGTGGGAAGACAGAATGAGACTGACAAAGGAGAAATTTAGAAAGAAAAGAAAATGGGAAGAATATACAAGTAAGTGTGCCAAACTGTACAATAGAAGTAAGGAAATTATATATTTAAAAATAAATAAAACATGATTTAAAAAAAAAGTCAGGAAATGTGATAATGCTGCCCTCCTTGTGCCTAAGGATTTTTTTCCTCTGAGTCTAAGCTTATGTGTTGAAACAACAAGAAATGAGAATTAATTTCAAGATTTTCCATTTTCTTTCACATTGTCCTCTGATTTCATCCTGTAAATGAATGTTTTCCATCATATTAGGTATCCTTCTTTTGGAATGTGAGAGGTATCTCTCACCTCAAGTGTCCCGTATCTTAATGACAAGCACAGATATCAGCTGAAAAGTAGATTAGATAAACAGGCTAAAATCGCTAAATATGGTTCCTGTGTAATCTGCTCTTTTTTTATTTATTTCTTTTTCATGGTCATTATCTTCTGTATTTTATATAAAAAGCCATTATCTTGAGATTCCTTTCACCTAAAAATAAGGAATGTCTATTGGACYGCTCTTAATAACACTGAAGGTAAAAGAGCACTTACCGATGGCCTTCACATGGGATTAAAGTTACTCCATTCCCACTGAGTCAGAAGGTCTTTGCCAAGAAATTTTGAAATATCCCATTTGCCTCCTACGAATTAACAAGCTCCTTTTTCTTGACAACTGAAGGCAATGCATTCAGGTCATCAGCATTTGCACCCACGCAGCATGGGATAGCACTGTGTCACATAGCCTGCCCACACATTAAATTCTGTTTATTTTGTTATCCTGCCAACTGTCCATCATTCTYCCAGTCAACCTTCCTTGCTATAGCATAAATTAGTTAAGCAATCATGCCATCAGTTGCAGTGTGAGCAGTTCTCCAGTAAGTCTTCTTCTTAAAAGGCTTCTTCTTTTAGCAAAATATTCCAGTTCCATTTGTTATCCTTGGGGAACAATTTTGTTCCTAAATTTGTTCCTAGCTAAATGAATAAACCAAGGCACATCCTGAATCAACCATACCAAGAGAAACCCTTGAATCATGTGATCTCTCAGACTGTACATCTCTTAATTTTCCACAAATCCAAACAGGCCCACTGTGAACACACCTACAAGGCTATGCAATACAGGGTTTCCTCTAGGTAGGTCTATGTTTTTTTCTTTATGACAGAACTATTAAGAGAAAAAGCTCCTTTATTGCTACAGGGCTTTATATCACTAACAGTTTTTGACAGTTTGTGAAAACTTGTTAAATAATTCAAATAATTCAAATAATGCATGCTAGTAACAAGACAAACAAGTTATTCCAATGTAACTCTTACCAATCATTCATCAAAAGATTTATATTAATTATTATCATAATAAAAAGATAACTATTGAAATTTCAAATTAAAAAACAGTTTTTAATAAACCTACTCAGTAAATCAGAAAACGGGAAATATGGCAATTTTTAAAAGAGCAGTGGTGACTGCATAGTGATAACAAACCAGTTAAACATTTCCTTCTGAGTTCTTCAAGTGCCTAAAACTATTACGATTTCATTTCACAGATACTGATAGATGATCATAATTTTTTTCCTGTTCCCTCTGCTTTCCCTAAGCGCTGTCCCGAGGAGAGTTGGAAAGCTTTGACAAAGTCCTTTTTTTTAAAACTGATGAGCACAGATGCTTGAGCTGTTAGGAGACTGGGAGACAATGACTGAAAATTAGCATCACTTTCATTTCTGAATGGAAGCAAGCTCAAAAGTAGCCTTTGGACCAGTAAAACTTATTGTTTCTTAAGGAAGTTTGGTATCTGTAATTTATTCTCTGGTTCAGTGAAAGAAATATGTAGTTGGGAATCAGGAAACCTAAATTCAGTTTTAGTATTTTCACTGTTTAGATAGCTTAGGACATTTCCCTTTCTGCCTCTTTTCCTCTTTATCTGTTTAGATCTGCATAAAAATAGGAGTTCTTTGAAGCACAGTCTTCCAATGTATATGGAGCAGCTGTGTAGCACTGTCATCATTGKTAACTACACTACAGATTTTCCTTGTGCAACAAGTATTGATGGCAACAGTACCAGAAGAGACATTCTGCACAATAATTATGTTCATGATCACTGTTAATCATGTTTTATTTATTAGAGCTTTAAAAAAAAAAAGAAAAAAAAAGAAATGCTGATCCCAGTTGCTTCCAAGTAGCACTGTGATTTTCATCTTAGAGCTCTTTCTTAAGCCTCTGCGCACGGAGACCAAGAGTGAAGTTCACCCCCATGCTGGAAATCAGCTATACTTTTCATCACTGGCAAAATGTCAGCCCCTGAAACCTCCTCCTGTGACATGATCACTGGATACAGATTCCCTGCTATGATCAGGTATTTTCTTGCCTTGTGACTCAGTCTGAGGAATGGCTGGATGGGAATTCAGAGGATGCACCGCTGTACTCCCTTCCTGCGTGGGATGAAGAAAATTTTCCTGGAAAAGGCTTTCTGGAAGTATCCTCTGCTTCTCTTTGCAGACATGGGAGAAGTGTTCCGTGGACTTATGCTTTATTCACCCATTATCTTCACTGAGGGACTCACTTGGTAGCAGAGACAAGACAGAACTTTCCCATTAGCCTCATTTATAATGACGCTCTCGGTCTCACTCTGAGGTGCACAACCCTCACCATGTACCTGATCACCAAGATCACGAAGGCAGAGTTCCAGATGAGGTCTCTGGCATTTCAACACCGGGCTTTATCAAGCCCTTAGTCTATCATCCATAAATATTTTTCCTATCTTACCCAGGTACTCCTAGGAGAAATACTTTAAAAATATGGTGTATTTCTCAGCTATAATAAGATAAAYGCCATACACATAAGGGGTATCAGCAGACTTAAACCCTTTGAAACCTGGAATGTCCRGTTTGGAGGTTTTCACAGAATCACAGAATGGTTGAGGTTGGAAGGGACTCCTAGAGATCACCTAGTCCAGCCCCCTGCTCCAGCAGGGACACCCAGAGCACGTGGCACAGGGCGGCATCCAGGCGGGTTGGGAAGATCTCCAGAGAAGGAGACTCCACAACCTCCCTGGGCAGCCTGTGCCAGGGCTCTGGCACCCTCACAGTAAAGAAGTTCTTCCTCACATGCAGATGGAACTGCCTGTGTTTCAGTTTGTACCCATTGCCCCTTGTACTGTCACTGGTCACCGCTGAGAATAGCTTGTCCCCTTCTTCCCTACATTCCCCCTTCATGAACTTATACATGTTAATCAGATCCCCTCTCAGCCTTCTCTTCTCCAGGCTAAACAGGCCCAACTCACTCAGTCTCTCCTCATACGAGAGATGCTCCAGTCCCTTAATCTTCTTTGCTGCCCACTGCTGGACCCTCTCTAGAAGCTCCAGATCCCTCTTGCACTGGGGAGCCCAGAACTGCACACACTTTTTTATATTATTTTGCTCCTCTTATTGCAGTGTGTCAGTCATTCTATAATGAGGCCAAATTAAATGTAAACTTTTAAATATTTTTCCTCACTCTCAATATTTTGGGTGACAGAGCCCTAAAACAGGCTGCCCAGGGAGGCTGTGGAGTCTCCTTCTCTGGAGGTCTTCAAAACCTGCCTGGATGCCGCCCTGTGCCCCGTGCTCTGGGTGTCCCTGCTGGAGCAGGGAGCTGGACTAGATGATGTCTAGGGGTCCCTTCCAACCTCAACCATTCTGTGATTTTGTAATATTTTACAGTATTTATTGAATTAAAGCTCTTTTTAAGTTGTCATCTTCCTAGCTCACGCATAAGTTTTMTTATTTTAGAAGACAGCAATTTAAAAGAGAACTGCCTCTCACCCTCACCACCACCCTTTTTCAGGTAACATGCATGGGGTAATTTTTAATTGCTATTAAGAGCTATAAGTTGGGAGATGGTACATMCGGCAGGGCTTAACTGTTGTAGACACACAGGTTACATTAGCAAAACAATGGTTCATACATGGAAAAGGAGTTATTTTCCTACCAGAACTAAATCACATTGGTGATGGACATAAGTTCTGTCTGCAAAAAGCTCACATGAAAGTGCGATGTGGGCTTTACCTGGCACAGCACRGCCAGATGTTGGCTAGAGGTACCAACACACTCACAAATGAAGCCTTATAAATACTCCCATATTCACCTCTACAAAGGACCTGCTGGACGAGGGGCCTAGCTCTACAGCAGTAAAACTGCCATGGGCCTACGTAAGGGGAGCAGGCAGAGACAAGCAYGGGGTGAGCATCTGGCCCCGGTCCCGCAGCTCGCTGGCCATAGCTTGCAGCAAGAGTGCGTGGGAGGGCACAGAGCAGCTCGCTGACGCACCGGGCTCACGCTCAGGCCCGTGCCCCCCTGCAGCAAGGAGGGGAGCCGCGTGCGTCAGCGTCCCCGTGAGTCGCCAGGCCTCGGCCCCCGCYGCGGCAGCTCGGTCACGGACTGACGGGGTGAGCGCCCACGTACCTGTAGGAAGCACAGGCTGAGCGGAGCCAAGGGAAACACAGCAAGGCAGCATGCAGGCAAAGCACAGCTGTGTGTAAACTCGGGCTGCCCTGGCTCCAAAGAACTCCACCTCTAGGCTATTCAATGGAAAAATTACATTAATTTTTCATTTTCATGAAAATGAATTTTTCATTCCTACCCTTGCAGCCTTCACATGATGCGCGTAAAGCTAAAGCAGATGCATCAGTTAAAAGATGAGAAGTAAAAGCATGTTGCGAATCAGGACTGATCAAACTCCAGCAGCCACGCTATAGCTAGCTAGCTAAATTCTGTGAGCGCTTTCGTGAATAGGGTGCTCTGCCAGTCCCGGCTGTGCAAGCTGAAGCTCATGAGGCTATTTAGTGTTCAAGGAACACAGAACAGCTTTAAAGACGAAGTTAATTTCATGATTTCTGCTAGACACAAAACCATGCTGGGAAAGTTAGTTCCTGCCAATGGTGAATTGCCAAAATGGTCACTTGAAGACACTCAACAATACTTGCAAATGAGGGAAAAGCCAGCTGTTCACTTTACAAATAGATGGAGCAGTAGGAGTTGTTAAAAGGAGTCCCACAGCAGAGTCACTTGTCCTCCCTTAAGCTACTGACGAGGGTCGCTTGAACATAACCTGAAATAACCTGGTCAGCCCTTACTGGTTGCTTTGAGGGTGTTAATGGACACGTCGCCTCCACAGGACAGGCTGTGGAACAACAAACTCTACACAACCCATAGTAACAACGAGCTAGAAACATAAGCTTTTCAAATATTTCTGAACAGGCTGTTTAGATGCATCCACAGAGCATCCTTGAAGCTCTTTATGCTTAAAAATCATTATTTGTAATCACTAATGTGATTTGGTGTTAGACTACAAAATTCTTCATCCCCTTTTCCCAGAAGTCAGCTGAAATTTTTAACGATCACCTTGAGGACTGGGTCCAGCAAAATGCTTCTGTATACAGGAGAAAACAGTTGATTTACACATACTTGATTTACACATACAGTTGATTTACACATACTGTGCAAGAATAGGCCTGCACATGGTGAATACCGGCTTCTTCCTTGTCTCAAGGCACGGCTGCTATGGGCACGTATAAAGAATGGTCTCCCTTGACGTGTGATCCCACACTGCTATTGAAATAAACGGTATGAGTAAACAGCCAAGTCAACTAATAATGCAGCATAATGGGAACTCCTGACACTGAGATTCAGGTCAATGAGTGTGAAAGGTAAATTTGACTTGGATCAAGTCTTTATTTTCCCCTCTCTTTAATGTGATTGATTTTTTTCTTTCAAGTAGCTTTATAAAGAACAATTCAAAGTTCAGAAATGTGTACACAGCACCATTATTTCTTCACAGCTATTTTTGTTATAATGGAAAATAATAACACTTTTAGACTTGATATAGTGTTTTTCATCTTCAAAGCATTTGCAAAATACTCTCTAGCTCATCTGAACCTTCCTTTAAAGTAGTTAAGGTTGATTATCATTACAATTATCATTATATTGGAGAGTTTTCAAATTATTTAAATCCACAAAAGAGTTTGATAAAATTTGTTAAATACAGGACTTCTTATGTTTTCATTCTCTGACCACAATGTTGTCTGAGCTTCTCCACAGCTCGGTTTGCACTGTGAAGAATTATCTTCTTAAGGACAATTTTTTTTTCTACAGATACTTAACTAACATACCTACGTATAGTTTAGGTACATACTACATCAACAGGAATGTTACGTGTTCATTTGGCCTGGACTAAACAACTCTACCAAATCCGTTCAGTAGCTGCAGGGACTTTAAATTGCCAGACCTTGCAGTCAAAACTTTTTACAAGGCCAGAGTTTTCAGTTATTTGCTATGTATGCACTTACCATGTCTCTCTCATGAAACAACTGCCAATGAGCCACAACAACGGCAAAAGAGAGAAAATGAAGACTCAAATTCACTGCATATTTCTCTCATTTTTATTAAACTGAAATTAAACATCACTGGATGACCTTAATTTTTGTTCAAATAAATAGATTTACATTCCATCATTTACAACATGAAATAAAAAGTATGCCCTCTGGGAAACTGCAAAGCTGTCGTTTTATTTCAAGGACTTCTGTCATGTCATAAACGAAAATGTAAACTGAAAACTSTACACCTCTAGTAACCTGTAACTAGTGTTGTTTTATGTATGTGTATATCCATCTTGAAATCAATATTTTTTTCTTTTTGACTGCCTGCTTCTAATTTTACCTGAATGTTGGAGAAAAATGATTATTCTTCAAAACACAGATAATGATAGCAGCAGCAGCCCACAGTGATAAATGCTAGCTTAAAAACTTCCACATTAGTTTATTGATAAGTGCCTCTGAACCAGATTCCACCTTTTAGTTCTATGACTTTGTGAAGTATTCAAAAATGACTTACCAAAAGGACATTGTCATCAAGAAAGCAAGCATTTTAAAATGTTTATTTCACAAAGCAGTAATTCTTACCCGTTACAGAACACTTGGATCCTTTCAAAGGCTTCAATACATATGTGGTTAGGTCATCATCCTGCCAGCTAGGTTACCAGCTGGCATGGATGATGGGACTTCTCTGGCTGCTGGCTTACAACCACATGAGTTCAAAAATAAATGCAAAACTGATACAGGTTTTTATTATTGGGTCTTTTTACTGCTAAAATGAAATAAGAATCATATTAAATTTGAAAATGTACTTAGCTTGTCTGCAAGAATTCAACATTTCTAGTCCTTCTGGTTTTGAGTATGAATGTGGTTCATCTCACATTCATACAGTAGTAAATACTATCTGAATGTGCCAAAACTGTGGATTAGGTAAGCTGTCTTCTAAAAATGCATGTAGTAAAGTTTCCTTTGAATTTTCTGCACAAAATTTCCCAGTCTAAAGTATTTCTGTCATTACTAATTCACAGTAAGGAGTGTCTTTTGATCATTTTTTTTCTGTGATCTGATTTACATATGAAATACCTAGATACGGAATATGCAAACGCTTACATAGACTTATACGTGTGTGTATATAGAGACAGGTGGTTTATAAAAGTTTACAGAAAGCTTTAGGCTCCTTAGGAAGGTCAGTCCAGGAACCCGAGGCAGTTAATAACCCCCCACGTCCCTAACGGCGCCCTACATCCCCAAAGATCCCCCGCATCTCCAACGCTCCCTTGCGTCCCCAACGGTCCCCCGTGCCTCGCGCGCCCAACGGCTAACGGTCACCCGCGCGCCCAACGGCTGCCGCTGCCGCCCGTCGCTCCGGGGCGCCCCGCGCGGCCCGCGCCGCTCGGCCGCCCGCAGGGACGGCCCTTGCTGGGCGGGCTGGCAGCGGCCGACGCCGCCCCGCGCTGCTCCCGCTTCCGACCCCGCTGTTAAAATGGCCGCTGCCGCGGCGGTGAAGGTAAGGCTCGGCCGCCCGCAGGGACGGCCCTTGCTGGGCGGGCTGGCAGCGGCCGACACCGCCCCGCGCTGCTCCCGCTTCCGACCCCGCTGTTAAAATGGCCGCTGCCGCGGCGGTGAAGGTAAGGTTGGACCGCGACCAAGAGCCGTGCAAGGGGCCGAGGCGCTGCGGGGGCGGCGTCCGCTACCGCCGCCTCCGATCCCAGCCCGGGGCGGGCGGCGGGAGAGGGAGGGCGGCGCGGCTCGCCGCGTGCCGAGCGCGGCGCTTTGCCTTCGCTTCCCCGCGTTTCCCTTCCCGTSTTTTTCCCCGCGCCGCCTCCGGGCCCGCCCCGCGGCGGCGCTGCCCTCTCTGAGGCGCCGCGGGCGGGAAGAGCCTCCCCTCCGCTGGGCCGGCGCCGCGGCGCGGCCGCCATGTCGGTGCGCGCGTGGGCCGCCATGCCGCAGCCATGCGGCCATGCGGCGCGGCCATGCGGCGGGGCGGCCCGCGGGGCCCTGCTGCTCTGCCGCGAAACCCGCCGCAGCGACCGGACCCGCCGCCCTSAGGTCACTCCGCTTGCGTGATCAAGTCAACAAGAATTTGGCAATCCCAATTTTTTTTAAGTTAAAAAGCACATGCTGAGTCATGGCTGAGCAGACCAAGTATGCTCAAATTCTGGTTTTGTAAACTTTCAGCTGAAAGTTGATTACACTTTGCTTTTTGTGCCCTCCTGAGTAAAAGCTTTTTTAATGACATGGTCTCCCTCTTTCTGTTATTCACGAATAAAAGGGAAGAATGCAGCACAAAGACTTGAGATAATTCTGACTGTTCTGTTTTTGTGAGTGTTTAGTGATGCAGCTCAAGTGTGAACTCAGAATTGTGTCTTGTACTTGACAACAGCAGGTRAAGAAAGGAATAAACTTAGATGTGAATAGTACTTAGACTTCCACAGGATAAAGTTTAATATTTTCTTTTTCAGAATGTGATAATTATCAGACTGGTTTAGATTTGTTCCCCATGGCAGCATTTAAGATGCACCGTATTAATGATGGCAACCTTAGTTCCACAACCTCCTGTCTTCACTTAACCCATATTCCTGATTACCTGTAAAAATCAGTGGAGTTTGTAGCCCAGATGCAACCTCTCGTGCCCCTTGTGGGATGCTTGGGGATGGAACACAAAGCCCTGCATCTTACTGGCATGAGGTCTCTCTGAGACATCATTTTTCTTTGCTTGTTGAGGGAGGATGAGGCTCTTTCCCTGGTCAGCCTCTCCTTGCCTTCAAAGCCTGTGCTGCTCTGTGGGGGCAGACCTCAGTCCTCTTGGCAGGATATCGCCACCCTGGCTCTCGAGCAACTCTTCATTTTGATAATTCACTAGAAGGTCTATAAAGCAGAGTTTACTATAGAATTGGATTTTCTAGGACTCCAGCCTGCAGGTTCAGCTGATGTTACTGAGGATCAGGTAAGTAAGCAGGAGGAAAACTAATCAGGCTCTTGTACAGAAAAAGTATCGTGGCTGTTGCTGCCACCTCCAGGCGTAGTGTAGGCGAAGTGTAGACTTCCCAGTCTGGAGAAGCAATTGCATAAATGAGTGAATCAGTGCTTGTCAGGCTTTTCTTCCAGTGGAGTTCTTCCCTTGTTAATTATAGCAAGCCTGACATTTCTGTACTCATCAGTACCATTCCCTGTGCACAGTCAGTGTTGCCTAAAGTGGCCTGAAGGCTGAGCAGGCTGCAGGTGAGGTGCTTTACAGGAAGGGGAAAATGAAAAAAAAATGGGGTGCTATTTTAGCAGTTGGATTCTAGCTTTTATTCTGATGTTATAGGTTCTGTCCTGGGGGATGTGAATACTTTGCAAGCCCATTGCTGGTATTTCAGACAGCAAAACTTTTAGCATAGCTTTGAGACAAGAGAAAAAGTGACAAATACCCATTGCATGCTTCGGTAGAATTTTCAGGACAAATCATTGTTCATCCTAAAATTTACAGAGTCTTCACGTGTTTTTTCACAGGCAGTCTATGAATAGTTGTGATAAATAAGCAGCACAAGGAACAACAGGCAGATCCATCAGTACCACTGAAGAAAAAAAGTAGTTCTCAAAGTCTTATGCAGTGCTTGAATAAGTTCAGGATTCGGTATATGAAACTGGTGCTTTTCTTTGCAGTACTCCTGATGCACCACAGGGGGGTAGCAAAAGGAAACAGGATATCAGTTAAAACTTCCTCAGTGTATGGCACTTCAGTAACTCTGCTGTGGAAAGCTTTCCCATAGAGCAGTATTTGGCTTGAGAATAAGGCCACACATCCTCTACGCATTGAGACTAGGTGTTCARTGAGCCGACTGAAATATATCAGTGGAACCAATGAAGTCTTTATGAAAGTGAAACCTAAGAGGCAGTATAAGGAATGTGGGGAGGGAGTTACGTTTTTAATTTTTTTCTTGCAATATATTTTTTTTATAAAAGTAAAAATCTTTAACCATGTGATGGCACCTTATGTCAAAACAGCTTCAGAAGTGAAACCAAACCATAAATTATTTCGTTTAATATGGAGACATTTTCTCAACAGATAGTTGCACTGAAAAAAAAAACAGTAGCGTTTTCCATGTGTGTGATGAATGATAATATTGTTTTTACATGTCATTTTGAAGCTTGGGATTGTAAAAGGTGAAAGAGATAGAAGTATACAGAAGTCCATAGAAAGTTTTGTATTGACTTACTGAAGATGGAAAAGACATTTTGTAGAAAGACAAAAGCAATATGTTTTCCCGTAGAAACAAGAAAATTCAGGTTTTTTGTTTTGTTTTGTTTTTCTGGAATATGAAGTCATAAGTAAGCTTAGATGCAGTGAGAATATGATTGATTCTTTTTTTTCAGAAGAACTAAAACAGGTCAGCCATGAGCAAGAACAAGAAATCAGTAATTACTAAAGCATGACAAATTCGTGGTATTTGTGGTTCACTTGATGGTTAGACTGTGTGAGTTGTATCAAAGCATACTGTAGGTCTTTTAGCCTAGTTTTCTAAGTAAATAAGATACATGCAATTAAACTGGCTTTTTGCTTGGCCCTCTGCTTTTCCTTTTTTTTTTTTTTTTTTTTTTTTTTTTTTTCCCCCCCTGCTTTGAAACTGTTGGTCAGTTTCATAAACATTTGAAAGAGAAGTAGTTACCAGGAAAGACTTCCTAAAAAGTAGCAGAAGCAAGAATCCATTCATGTTCCCACTTTGCTTATGTGTTGAACAAAATCTGAAGTTATATCTAACGCAGGAGAAAATTAATGGTACTAGTGCAGATAGAGCACTTGTACCTTCTTACAAGAGAACCTATCTGCAATACTGACAAGAAAGCTTGCAATGCTTACAGCACTTCTCAGCAGATTCCTTTGATTTGTGCGTGCAAAGATACCACTGAACTGTCTCCATATCAGACACTTGTGTGAATGTTTCTCACTAGTTAGAGAGGTATTCCCAAACAGCACTCATTACTTTTATACTGGGAATGTGATGAATTGGCAGTTACTGGTACCTTTTCTGTGTGCTTTAAAATTTGGTGTGCTTAAAGAGAATTGTAGTGCTAATGTGAAGTAAAACATTAAATTAAGTATGACAATTTAAAATGGCATATGGCTTTCTTTTCTCAGAAACACTCCTAGGTTTATGGTAAATGTAGTGGGAAATGTGAGGGTTGGGGGCAGTCTGGGCTGCAGTGACTACAAGATGTTAGAATTCACGATCCTGCGTGGAGGAARCTGAGCAAGAAGTAGGATAGCTACCCTGGACTTCAAGAGAGACAACTTTGACCTCTTCAGGGAGCGCCTTGGAGCAGTCCCCTGGGTCAGGGTCCTAGAAGGAAAGAGAGTCCAGGAGAGCTGGCTCTTATTCAAGCGCCACTTCCTGCAAGCTCAGGATCAGTGCATTCCCACAAGAAAGAAGTCGAGTAATGGGGACAGAAGACCTGTCTGGATGGGTAAGGAACTGCTAGGCAAAGTGAATGAGAATAAAAGAGTGTACAGCTTGTGGAAGAAGGGACAGGCCACGTGGGAAGAATACAGGCACATCGTCAGAGAATGCAGATACGAAATGAGGAAGGCCAAAGCCCGGGTGGAATTAGAGTTGGCGAGGCATGTCAGGGACAACAGGAAGGGTTTCTGTAAGTATGTCAACAGCAACTGGAAGATGAGGGAAAATGTTAGTGCACTGCTGAATGGGGAAGGGTCCTTGGAGGCCCCTCTCGGAGGATGCTGAGAAGGCAGAGTTACTAAATGCCTTCTTTGCCTCTCTTTACTGCTAAGGCCACTCCCCGTGAACTGCAGGGTTCAAGTAGAAGAGATGTAAATGGGCTAGAGGAAGACCTTCTGCGGGTTGAGAAGGATTGGGTTAGGGATCACTTAGGCAAACTGGCCACTCAAAAATCTATGGGCCCAGATGGGATGCACCCAAGAGTGCTGAGGAATTGGCCGAGGTTATTGCTCARCCTCTCTCCATCATCTTCGAGAGGTCCTGGAGAGCAGGGGAGGTGCCCGAGGACTGGAAGAGAGCCAACGTCACTCCAGTCTTCAAAAAGGGCAAGAGGGAGGAGCCGGGCAATTACAGGCCDGTCAGCCTCACCTCTGTCCCTGGAAAGGTGATGGAGCGGTTCATCCTAGAGAGAATCTCCAGGCATATGAAGGAGAAGAAGGTGTTGAAGAGCAGCCAGCATGGATTCACCAAGGGGAAGTCATGTCTGACGAACCTCATAGCCTTCTATGATGGGATGACAGGCTGGCTGGACGAGGGGAGAGCCGTGGATGTTGTCTACCTTGACTTCAGCAAGGCTTTTGACACTGTCTCCCATAACATCCTCATACGGAAGCTCTGGGACAGTGGACTAGACGAGTGCACGGTGCGGTGGATCGAGGGCTGGYTGGATGGCAGAGCTCAGAGGGTGGTCATAAATGGGGCYGAGTCCAGTTGGAGGCCTGTGGCCAGTGGTGTCCCCCAGGGGTCAGTGCTGGRCCYRGTGYTGTTCAACTTGTTCACATGGACGAGGGCACAGAGTGCACCCTGAGCAAGTTTGTGGACGACACCAAGCTGGATGGAGTGGCCGACACTCCRGAGGGCTGCGCTGCCATTCAGAGGGATCTGGACAGGCTGGAGAGTTGGGCAGAGAGGAACCTGCTGGGGTTCAATAAGGACAAGTGCAGGGTCCTGCACCTGGGGAGGAATAACCCCAGGCATCAGTACAGATTAGGGGCTGACCTGCTGGAGAGCACCTCCACGGAGAGGGACCTGGGAGTCCTGGTGGACACCAAGTTAGCCAGGAGGCAGCAGTGCCCTCGTGGCCAAGAAGGCCAATGGGCTCCTGGCTGCATGAGGAGGATGTTGGCAGCAGGGGCAGGGAGGGGATCCTGCCCCTCTGCTCAGCTCTGGGGAGGCCAAACCTGGAGCACTGGGGGCAGCTCTGGGCTCCCCAGGACAGGAGGGATGTGGAGCTTCTAGAGAGGGTCCAGCGGAGAGCGACAAAGATGATTAAGGGACTGGAGCATCTCTCATATGAGGAGAGATAAGGGAGCTGGGCCTGTTTAGTACCTGAAGGGAGAATGTAGGGAGGAAGGGGGCAAACTTTTTTTGATGGTGGCCAGTGACAGGACAAGGGGTAATGAGTACAAGTTGCAACACAGGCATATGTGGAAGAACTTCTTCCCTGTGAGGGTGATGGAGCCCTGGCACAGGCTGCCCAGGGAGGCTGTGGAGTCTCCTTCTCTGGAGATCTTCCCAACCCGCCTGGATGCCRCCCTGTGCCCCGTGTTCTGGGTGTGCCTGCTTGAGCAGGAAGATTGGACTAGATGATCTCTAGAGGTCCCTTCCAACCTTGAATATTCTGTGATTCTGTGATTCTATGTTGATCAGTAGTCTAAATGCATAACAAGTAGAAATCATATGTTGTTACTGCCTAGTTATTTTTTCACTTAGTTGTTAAGTGGATTTTAATCTCAAGAGATCTAATATACTTTTTTTTTTCATTTAAGATTGGAATTATTGGTGGAACTGGCCTGGATGATCCAGATATTTTAGAAGGAAGAACAGAAAAATATGTTGATACTCCATATGGCAAGGTCTGTATAATCTGTTTTTATTACTAAAGCTTTCTGTGTTTTTAAAGACATTTTTGCCCTTCAAGAATTTGCAGGCAAGTCTTTTGTATTAAATTGACATGCGCAAGACTATTTCTCTTTTATTGATGCTCATTTTCTGCTTGCCTGTTTGTGAAACAAGGTCTAATGAGTGATGAAGTGCCAAAGAGACTGTAGTTCGCTTCCTTTTTACATTGGGTGTAAAAAGTCTAAGGTGGAATAAGTCACTCTTTCAAACTGGTGCTATTCAATAGCCTGCAATATATGTCAAACTGTTCTGGGAGACTTTTTACGTGACAGAAAACTTTACATATCCATGTACATATCCAAACTTTACATATCTCTTTACATATCCATGTATGTAAAGTTGTACCTGTAAATGAATCATTTGAAAATGATTTGAAGATGAAGCCCAGTGGCTGTTTATGTGGCACAGGTGTTCTTGATCAGCTCTTCTTCACATTATTTCAGCCTTCTTCCTTGGCAAAAGGGCATAGAGACTAGATTTATGTGCTCTAAACACTGTGCCTAATGTGCAGTGAAAAACAAATTCTCCTTCAGAAAGCCTGCAGTAGGAACATGAACAAGATAAAGATGGTTCTATAGGTGGGAAATCGAAGTGGAGACAGGTTCTATTTAACACAGAATATTTATAGGAGAACTTGGATCTCGGATATTATGTCGTGTCATAAAGCCAGAAGAGGACGAGTCCTTTAGAATTACTATCTGAATAATGGAAATCTGGAAAATTTTAAGGAAAAAAATAATACAAAAATGTATGCATTTCTTTTTATGAGTCCTCCTATGATCTTTCGGATTACATTGATAATTTTAATGGAAGTATAGCAAATCACCTTTATTTAAAAAAAAAAAGACATTCTTTTCTCTCTCTCCTTCCACCATTTACATTCTACCAAAAATTGGGATGAAGAGTCAATATTCAGTGGAAAATAAACAAAATGCTTTTGGTATTCAATCTCCAAAACTGTAAAATATTGTTTCTTCTGCAGGAGAGGGAAGTTGCTTGCAAGAGCATTTATCATCGTCATGGAATATTGAAGCTGCTAATAAAACTTAATATGTTTAGAATCTAATTTTGATTAGATATTTTATTTTCTGGCAAGCAGAACCAGGTTCTGATATTCCTTTCCCCAAATCAGCAAAATCTTTATATTCTAGAAAATTCTAGTAAGACCTATTTAATATCTGTTTTAGTCATACCTTTAGGTAACAAACAAAGCTTTTTTTAACCCTCTGCATAAACAATGTTTAATTTTTATGTTACAAGCAAAAAGGATATTTGTTTATTGTTATCATACTTGATTCTTTGTTTCACTGTCCATTTTGCAACATTGAGTCATAAGATCTGTCTTGGCACATCTGATTCAAAGTTGTGTACATAAAATAAGGCAAATAGATTAAACATTTAAATGTCAACAGTAAAATGGAGATTTTACAAAAAAAAAAAAATCACAATATATAGTTCTAAAAGTAAATTCCCTGGAAGGTATATGTAAAATCTGTCTAGCAGTATTTAAACTTGCCCAGTTGAGTAATTATAATGCTTGAAAGACACACCACATTAAAAACTACCAAAAAAGAACTCTTGCATTGGTTAGTGGAAAGTGATAAAATGCACCTGTAGTGGGCTCAAGTCTCACTTCAGTTATTCCAAATTTCTGCAAATTTTAATATGCCTAATGAAAGTTACAGTTGCAAAATTAAATAACAACCGAAAGCTTGTAGTTAGCAGTAAAATACAAATAAAACTATATCAAGCAGCAAATACAAATAAAACTATATCAAGCAAATAAAACTATATCAAGCAGCAAAGGAATGAGACCTTTCTAAATGTGAATGTGTGAGTCTTTCCGGTCACTTGCAAATTTACTTGGTATGGAAGGAGTGACTGGCACAGAAATGGCTTCAGACTGTCACAAAGTTTGTTCTGCACTGAAATAAGTAGTGATATGCTTGCCTTCTGATTTGGGCAGGAGAAGCAATATATCCAGCTGCAGCAGTGTTCAGCACCAGCACAGCTCAGCATTTCTTAAAGAGGACTTGCATTTCTTTAACACTAAGTTTTGAAGACAAAAAGCTAGAGGCATTATATATTTCATATCCCTTATATGTTTACCTCAGGAACAAAATACAGCCAACAAAACAGTATCTATGGTCTCAAGGCATTTGATGACTTTGTAATTGCCACGCAGGCCACAGACTGTACACGCCTTAATGTATCCATCCTCCAAGTCAGAGCATATCTCCCAACATAGCAGCTGAAGGCTCGATGCCCTTGCTCCAGGCTGATTAATTATGCAGGTCTGCAGGAGCAATGCATGTGCTCATATAAGAGGAGTGTGCAGGCTGCCTTCCCATTCTGGGGCTGGCCAAATACCACTCTGCTTCTGCAGCTGGTTGCTCCCTGTCATATCAGAGGGCTCACACTGCCAAAACAATAAAAGTGAGGTTTCCATCTGCAGCAAAAAATGGAGTTTATCAGGAAGTGCTAGGTGGACAAGCAAAAGGTTAATTTGGAAGGGGTCTGGAACATGAGTTGTGGTAGAAAGGGGATGTGGAAGTGGATGGGAAATGCTAAGGGAATAGACATGATATATTGGTCATGGGGACTTTCAGTAAGGAATGACACCTATCTTGCAAGAAACAACTAAAATTAACTGCAGAGAATGAGACATGCTAAATTATTTAAAGGTAATGTGTGCATGTTTTTGTTTTCATGTTCATGTAGCATTATTGGAAATACTATTTTAAGTTGAAGTTTGCAGTTTTAAAGCTAATGAACATAGCTAAATTGTGATCATCATTTTTGTGTCAAGTAAATAATGTA
This sequence comes from Nothoprocta perdicaria, assembly GCF_003342845.1. Taxonomy (NCBI): domain Eukaryota; kingdom Metazoa; phylum Chordata; class Aves; order Tinamiformes; family Tinamidae; genus Nothoprocta; species Nothoprocta perdicaria. Next base: position 1,710,145 of record NW_020454849.1, read on the forward strand.
CTGGTTTCAGACTCTCTCATTAATCTGCCGCATCACATCACAGGTTTCTTCTAAGATGAATAAAATGTTGAGATTATAGTGGTAACCAGTATTTTCTTTCAGAATATAATGTGTATTTATATGTAGCTGTTAAGGTTTCCAGCATGCCTAAGGCTTGTAACTCATTGTTTGTTTGTTTTGCAGCCATCAGATGCTTTGATATTGGGAAAGATAAAAAATGTGGACTGTGTGCTGTTGGCAAGGTAAATAAATATTTTAAGGAATAATTTTTTTATATATATTTGTAACTTTATGTCACGGGAAAAAATATTTTTCTCAAAAGCGTTTTCTTTTTACACTAAGTGGTTTATTTTTTTTACTCTGATATCTTGTTCTGTGTGGTTTATGGCAAAGAACAGTGAAATATTCTGGAATACTACCTGAACAAATTTAGTACTCCAGGGACGGACAGTATTAGCTATACCATCTAGGTTTGGAAAGGAAAAAATACATTGAAGGATGTTGCTATGGTAGGAGTGGCAGTCCACAAGTTTGCCTGTTCCAGTCGCAGATAGGTGGCACTTGATAAACTCAGTAATCTGCCTGCATACTTTGATGGCTAATTTCTATTGTGAAACTTGAAAAATGTCAGTTTTCACATTAACTTTACATACAGCACCAGTGTAGCCACTTTCATTTCTGTTTGATTAGTTAGGCTTTTGGCTGCTACTCTTATCACTTAGAAGTCTGCATGTCTTAAAATGTAACTGTGTAATTTCTTTAATTCAGCTTCACTGGGTGATCTGTGTTCAGRTATCTCTAACTGTGTGCTGAAGAGACAATTCCAATCAGGATTTGCAAGAGAGTGCATGAAAATTTCATACTGGCTAATGGAACAGGAGGTGTCTAGGACTGTTGTGCTTCTAGACTAAATAAGAGAATGCTCACCATATCTGAAAGGTCATTTCATGAGTTATTAAGCAATCATTATATCAGGCAGTCAGCAGCTAGGTAGGGAACGATTAGCCACTACAGCAGCCTTAAACAGACTGATATTTGTATWTTATAGTTGCCACCATATGATGATTCTGTGTTTTATCCTTTTTTTTTTTATAACGTTTTATAACATTTTGTGTGGGCACAGGGAGGACTGCTCGAGTTGGAAAGATGAGCTAGGAGCTGAAGGTAACCATAGCTCCGGCAGTGCCATCACAAGCCAGGGCATAGCTCACAGCATCTGCATATTATAGGCTATCCAGATAGGTGATGGTGAGAGGGATAATGACAGTTCCAGACAAGCCAAACTGATGACATAACAGGTTCAAGATCCATCCAAGGAGTCTAAGCAGGAACAGAAGAACACAGGGTCAGAGAAGAGGCTGTAAAGTCATGCTCTTTTCAGTAGACAGGACTGGAGTGGGCCTGGAGATGAGTCCCCAGGCATAATTCTGAAGGCCATCCAGGAACAGGGCTGGCCTTATTCCTGCCTGGGCTGGCATCCAGGAACAAGCACACTTTCTGAATAGCTCAGGGAGGGACTGAGGGTGCTGTCATGAGACTAAAGGTTGTTCCTGGACTCAGGGGCTTTTTGTGCTTTGGTGCAGAYACAAGGTGAGGCTGGTACTTGCTGCTGCTACACTGAGGGCTCTGTTACTTTTCATACCAGTATTTTTCCCTTAGGCTGCTGACTGCTACCACCTCCGCAACTACTCTCTGTTTTGTTTTTCTTATCTTGTATGTTCCTGGCCCATGCATTTTCTTTCTGGTAAGGAATACTTTCCTGTATTCTTTCTAGTACTGGCTCCATGCAAAGAATGTAGACCTCAAATGCAGATATATTACTGAGTCATACTATTATTGAGTTGTAGGGAGAGTTGTCATATTGAGATATATTATTGAGTCATAGGGAGAGTCGTCACAGCTTCCAACCTCTCCTACTTTGTCCTTCCAGGGTTTTTGTAGTGGGTAATGCTGTGGCATAAACTTAGTACAGCTGATGGTTCACTTAGGGTGGTGGAAAATATTGGCAACATGGAGCTCTGTTAAGGAGATTTACCTTTCTTTTTATGTGACAAAAAGAGAGATGATGATGCTTTCAAATCACTTGTCATGGTAGTCTGGGAAAACTTAAATTTGCCTGGCACCTCTGTAACTGTTGTTACAGTTCTTCTGTATCTTCCTCCATAGTCAAGTCATCACCTCTGACATCTCCTCTTCATTCTCTCACTTCAAGGCTCCCAATAAGAAAATTCCTCTGAGAATTTTCTCCTCCAGGGGGAGAAATATGTTGTTTAACTTTGGCATCTCATGCAGAAGTTTTTGCAAAGGGCCTCTGTCAGCATTTTTAGGTCAGATGATCTCAAGATAACCCTGTACAACTTAAGCATAAGAATGAAACTCGGGTGTGTCTCATCATGCTTCCTTCTGTATCTTTGTTAGTACAGAACAAGTTGCCTTAGAGGTGTGAATAGAGATTACCTAGACTTATATTGTAGTCGAGAATACCACTGTTTTTTTTTTTTTTTTATGTATGTATGTTTGACAACAGATGCAAAATCTTAACTCTCTTGTATTCTGTCATTGCTATAGCTAATCTGAGTAGTGCTGTTCTGTGTGCTCTTATCCAATGTATTTTGATACTGTCAAAGACTATATACCAGTAATTTCCAGCAGAGGGAGCAAAATGATTTCTCTGTTGATCTGGGAGAATAGAAGGGAGTCTGAGGAGTGTTCTGACATTTATGATCAGAGGAAGATAATCAGGTCAGAAGAAGTTTGAATACTTGTGTTTCTACCAGCAGTGCTGTAGGAGTGGAGAGACTGATTTTTAACAAGCCATTTCACAGAATACTGCTGATTCCTATTTTATTTTAGAAGTGTAGGGCCTTTTTACTTCATCTTTATGGTGTTAGAGGTGGAAAAAAATCACAGAATACTGCTTGACTTTCAGTTCATCATCTGATGCAATGATGATGACAGAGATAAATCGAAATGTACTTGTGTAATTGAATATTTTCTGTGCTGTTAAAAAAAAATACAAGAATACTACCATAAGATACTGTCATTATCATTTAGGAAAGTGTTGTTAGATCATTTTAAGAGCAAATAAAAAAAAATCTGCAATTGCACTGTTTTCTTTGGAAAGAGTATAGATTAAAACAGTGGGTTTTTCCTGTTTTTTGTTTCTTATGTTGTATCAGTCTTTCCTAAGCAGAAGGGCAGAAAGCAGCACTTTTGAACAGCAAATCTAGAGAGCTGATTATAAATCTGCTATAATATGTGAAAGAGTTAATATCAAGTCTGGGTTTTCAAAATCTATGAAGCTGTGAAAAATGTATTGAAAAATGTATTTTATGCCTTTAATGTGYTAAAGTGTATTTGTGTTATATTTCCCAGATTTATTTTGAATTTCAAGTTTTGGATCCTTGAATTTTCCTTCAAAATGAAAATTACAAAAGTTCATGCCAATCAATTACAAACAAAATATTGAGAGATCCATAATATATCCGGGAAAACAGGCAAATTTTAAGTTGCTGAAGTTCCTTTTCCAGTGTTTTTAGGGAGATCACATTTCCTGGAATTCTGTTTTATTTTGCACTCTTTTCACTTTTATCTCTGCAGGCATGGAAGGCATCATACAATTATGCCATCAAATGTGAATTACCGTGCCAATATCTGGGCACTAAAACAAGAGAATTGCTCCCATGTTTTAGTAACTACTGCCTGCGGTTCATTACGAGAAGAAATACAACCTGGAGATCTTGTCATGATTGACCAATTCATTGACAGGTACGTGAGCAACATCTGAACTTTTACTCTCTTGTTTTTCTTTGGGGAGGAAAAAAGAAAAAAGGGAGAATTAAATCATGCAGTAACAGTGTCCATCCCTCTTTTTATTTCTTTTTGTGTGTTTGTGTGTAATTAAGTGATAACCTCAATTCTTCTGGCAAAAAAAATACTTGTATGAGAAAATGTAATAGGTACTATGAATGAGATTGTAAGTAGTGCAATTCTAATATACATGGAAAATACCAGATGTTGAAGAATCATCTGCAATAAGGTAAAGTGCAGTACTCTTTGGAGTAGTCCTCTGGAGAGTGGGAGAGATCTCCCATCCTAATAGATTCAGGAGGAACATGAGTAAAAAGCACAGGCCACTTAACATTTTTAAGAAGAATCTGAAACACAATGGAGAGTTGCAGGAAACCACCCAGTATAAAAGGAGCAAAATAAGAAGAGATAAACAGCAATAGAGAGGCTCTGCAGAAGAATCTTCTGATGAAACACAGTAACGGAAGAAGGAAAGTTGGTTTAGAACGAGGAGAGATGCCAAACCTTGTGATTCTCTAAACGACATAAAGCTTTTCCAAAAGAAGTGCTGTTTACTGCCAACTGTTTCCCTCTCCTTGGTTGTCTAATGGTTAGAAATATCCAAGCAAACAGGAACCCTGCTACTAAAAATAACATTAAAAGTGACTCAGTTATATGAAATAATTCAACAATGTAGTTGTAAATTTTTACAAGTGGATTTAATATTRATATTATACATATGCTATATATGGAAGTCTTTTTTGGGTGTTTCATCCTTTTTTTAATATTTGAAATGGTTTGCAAGTCTTCTTTCTGATTTCATTATTCATTATTCTGCTGATAATGTTTGATTGCCAATTGGCCCTGAATGTTGTATATCCAGGTTATTTTCTGCAGTACAGTTCAGGTTTTGACTTGCTTACTTACTTACTTTTTTTTTTCTATAAACCGAATGTTTTTCTTGTAAAAGTGTACTATCTGAATAGAGGTATCTAAATGAGTAAGCACCATACAGGAACAAGCCCCATATAAACTGCTTCCTGTCTTGGTTGGTTATACTAGACTTGATTTGTGGGTGGAGAGTAGATTTGCTCCTGACAGTGGTCCTTCTGTTGAAACTAAAAATACTCTGATCAATGTTTTTAGAGACTCAGTCATATTTGTCTTTATTCTGCCACCAGTATTTGTAAATTAGTAATTTTATTAACAATTGCATTCTGTGGGAGAAAGAAATATAATAAAAAGATTTTGATACATAATCTGAATAATTGTGTTAGTAAAATGTCAGTTATTTTGACAGTATTGTCACATGGTAGGCCCCAAGGATGATAGCATTGAAACTTAACTGTGCTAAACCATGGATTTTATGCTCGGTTAAAAAAATAGCCTCTGCCCCAACAGTCTGCAGTTTTAAACAAAAAACATTTGGGATGAAAGGAGAGTTTTTATCTGCTGCAGATGCAGGGTGGAAGTTGAGAGAAAATAACTCTTGCCAAGCTCAGGCAGAAAAGCATTGACTGAGACAGGAGAAGAACATGGATGTGAAATTTGGTATCACTCATCATCTAAAATGTCAGAACTAGCAATTACTTCTGAGTGTAGTTAGTCTCCTCCCTTACCTTTACATTTCTCAGTACTTGTGATTGCATCATAACCTGTGAGCCGGAAAGGAAATAGTCAGCTGGGCTGAGTTTGGGTTTTAAGAACATGTGCCTTTCAAGGAAAAAAGAAAGAGTTGTAGAAAATACTAGTTATGTATTTATGTGAAGAGGAGTGAAGGGATAGAAAGAACAGGCAATATTTACATAATGTCTTCATTTAAAGTGTGTGCAGATGGCCAACAGGCAGCTGTGACATAGTTCATAAAAGAACAGTGATTCTTTTGTGCAAGTAAGTTCTCATTCCCACGCAGGAGAGTGGAACATGTGGGGACTCATTTCACAGCTTCACAGGAAGCCAAGCACCTTCTCAGAAAAATGTGCAAGGATATTTCAAAATGGAAAATTATAGATAATCTAAATTTTGAACTCTACTAGCTCTCCCTGTTCTTTCTAAATAGTAATTCAGAAAAATAGCAAGTCATAACAGTCAATTCCTTCATACAATTCAATTTTTATGATGCATCTTTTTTCCAATGTTTTTTGTGAGTGTGTTTTAGATAAGTATTTCAAGGTCAGGGCCTGTATGTTCCTCTTTCACATGTATACTGTCTGCAAAAGTGATTGCATTATACGTTATAAAATGTTGTCATCCAGCAGACAGTACTGCTGAGAGATGGATATTTTCATGGGACAAGTTACATGAATTGTCCACTCAAGTTTGAGGATGATGCAATTTTTCTGAAATACGTTTTAGTGCCAGATCAATGTATATAAGGTAAGGAGCCTTAAAAAAAAAAAAAAAAAAAGTGCTGGTTAACCCACAAAACCAATGAGTTGTTCAAAGATATCCTTGCTTCTGTATTGCGTTTAATCATTAAATCAGTACAGTGCTCTGTGTAGGAAAGAGGTGTGGGTCTATGTGGAAAGGATTTACTTAGGCTGACACTAAAATTAGTGCTTTGGGGGTGCCAACGTAAATTTTGTGAATCCATGCACTCTTATTCTTAGCAGGAGCATGCGTCTTAGGTATGAGGCAACAGGTAGAAACAGTGAATGAGAGTGGGAGGAGGGCTAGAACTGACGCGCCGTAGTCCTCATATTTCTCCTGAAGGGAATGTGCACTACAGCATTTATTATGTAGATCTCAAAAATGTGGAATTTTGTAGCATCTCTGTGTAGTTTATGACATATGATTTATGATCAGGCAACACAAACTATGCAAAACTAGAATCACAGCATTTAAAAACTTTTGAGAGTTTTAACTTTGCATGTATTTAGCACTACTTTCAAGTGTCTAATTTCACATATAAAGTATCTMTGTATTTAAATTACTATTCTTTACAGTTATCTATTTGTGTGTAAACATGGATGGTTMTATTTTGTTAAATAAGTACCAAAACAATTGGGTTGTATTTACCATACTCTGAGAATCTCAAGGTAACCACAGTGCCATTATAGGGAACAGCAGTTATCCCCTTCTTTGAAACAAACTGCTAGAAAAAATAATGACTGGGAGCATTGATGAGCTCCTGTAAACATATTGTGCTGTTAGTCATCTGGCTGTATCAAACTGCCTGGGAGCTTTTTATAAGTTTCTGTTTTGTTTGCTGCTGAGGTTTGCTAGGAAAATTAAACTAGTAAGATAGATTCAGCTCAGTGAACAAGATACAGAAAATGATGAATTCTATAACAGCTGCCAGCTTTGTCATTTTAATTTATTGTCATACCATTACAGTTACTGTAATATTAATACACTATGTTAGCAGAGTTCTGAAGGTGGGTGAATTTTCTTCCAGTGTCCCTGAAGGGAGAAAGATCGACAGTCTTTCAATGCAGGTGTGAATTTTCATGCAGTCCTTATATTACTACATTAACTTCTGGTATTTCAGCACTGCTGAAAGAAAGGGTAGGGTGATGCCTGTAGCAAAGGACTGTTAATCGCAGAGTGAAATGAATTTATTTGATCACTTATTTTATCTAGATTTTGTTTCCCAGCACCAGCTACAATTGTTGTGGCAAGAAAAGCTTGTAATTCTGTAAGATAATGGAATACTTGTGTAACCTTACTGTTAGACTGACAAAAAGTCTGTCTTTTGCCACGAGGAGAGAACATAGTTTCTTCAAAATTTTAGTACAGCTCGTTTCTTCAAAATTTTAGTACATGCAATTTTTAATTCACTGTAATGAAAAGTGGATAAGGGAAACACAGCAGTAGCAGAACTACGGAACAGTACAAGAGTTTACTTACAGTACAGATAAACCATCTGCTTGAGTTTAGTATACACTTTTTTTGCATAAAAGAAAGTACATGTGCACACTTCATGCTTTCCCAGAGGTATTTTTTCATCTCCACTGTGCCATCAGGATCAGGCTAGCAGACAGGCTTGGTTTCTGTGCAGATACTTAATGACTTCTCACATCTTTAAGCTTTCAGAGCAGATTCTTTTTGAACAGTGATTGTTAATCTCCACATTTCTTGTTCACTGATGATTTTGTAAAAAAAGCCATTCAGGGTACATGGAGAAGACTTCAAAACTCCTGCAACACGAGGAGTCTTCACAGGGTCTCCTATGGTTCTTTGCTGTATTGAATGGTGCAGGCAGCTCGTCAAGAACTCTGTCTCCTCCTGGTCTGAACACAAGGCAAAGAAAGCAGATGTGGATTCTGTAAGGTTCATTCTTTTGGCGACAAATAGCAGTATAGCAGTTGTGAAAAGATTAGTGCTGTTGCCTTTTACCTTGCTGACAGGCCAGCAGAACAGATCAGGGTGGCCACTCCTGACTAAAATGACAGGACTACAGAAAGGACAAGACCCAGAGGAGGAGAGTCTGGTTCAAAYCTTCCACTTAGGTCCACCCTAGGCCTAGCAGCATTCTGAAAGTAGGTGGCCACGTGTCAAATCACAGTGGCCTCTGCAAAAGTGAAACATTCTGTGAAGAAGGGAGGTGACTGCACAAGTGGGTGACTGCACGAGAAGTTATAGGTCTCATCCTTGTTTTCCAGCACAGTTTCTACTAAATATAGCAGAATTTCTTTATTAGTGCTGTGGTAATTCTCTTCAAAGAATATAGACAATTTAAAACTAGAAAGTAAGTCATAGATGAGTGATCTTTCTTCAGGACCTTTCCAAGTGAAAGCACCTAACTAACAATATGTGAAATATTGTATAGCAGGAAATGGATTATGACTTTTTCCATTTCCTTCAATTCTACGTAATTCATTAGCAGACACTTAACGTATAAAAGGATCTAGTATCAGGTGGATTTTATTTGCGGCTCTTCAGTATCCTGTGAAGGCAGAAATAATATTAGTGTTTTGGTGGATTTTATCAWCAGTTATCCCGTTATGCATATATTTTTAATTTGTCAGTTTATTTCCCTTCTTTATAATCTCATCCCAAAGGCAACAGTATTGCTACTTTTTCCAAACCTACTTTAATGTGCAACATGTATTTAAAATCTCATATAAATATTTGCTGATGACATGGATGGGGAGCTTTGTGAGCAAGTTTTGTGAGCAGAAATTTTGCTCTGTACATTTGGTTTCAATTTAGACAATTGTCAAATTGACAATTGACAATTCAGACAATTAGGCTAAATCGTGATACTGCTTAGTCCCTTACTGGGCAGATACATAATAATATAACAACTAATGAACAAATTGTCTGTTTGTAATATGATGAAGTAGCTCTGTTTTGAGTAGTTTTGTGGACTAGTCAGACTTAATTCCTTCCCTTCCTGGAAGCTCACTGCACTCTTTATTCAGAGATTACTTATACCACGATTACATTTATCTATTGTCCTTCATAAAGATTTACAGCATAATATGTCTGTTTCTGGTACTAAAGAACATGTCAGTTTTTCAGCATCTAGCCAAGAGTTGGTATTCCCTAATAAATTGGTAATATGCTACTGGAATAACAATTTTATGCTCTTGACCTCAGTTTTGGAAGGTCTACGCAGAGGCAAAACAGGATAATGAATAAAGGATAGTACATTAATATCATACCATATTTTCATTCCTTTACAGGATCACCTCTTTGACCTCTGATTTTGTCACCTTCTTTTCTCTTTGCTCCTCTCCTTCGTCTCTAAGCACATGTTCTTCTTTTCCAGGACTAATAGAAGACATTCTACATTTTATGATGGGCAGTGTTCTTCTCTTTCAGGAGTGTGTCATATTCCTATGGCAGAACCATTCTGCACAAGAACCAGAGGGGTAAATGAATTTTCTAGAAATATTTTAAAAGTTTTTTTTTTTTAAATGCCATGTTATAGCTGTGAACTGTCAGAATACAGAGGCACTCTCCACCCCTTCAGTCATATTTCACAGACACTTTATGGTGTTAAATAAAAATGTAACATTTTGAAGGCTTCAGAAGTAAGAGATCATGTGATTGTAAGAGCTATCTTCTTAAAATAAATATACAGAAGGCTCTAAGAAGGCAATTAGCATCCTCTTAGATTTTCCAGGAACTTCTTAGAAGTGCCACAGATCTCTATTTATCAGGTAGCAAGCAGTGAGAACAGCAATGTGGATATAATAAGGAGACAGAATTAAGGGATAATTTTTTTTTAATGGAATTTCACCTACTGCAGGGCACTGTACACACTTAAAATATAAAGAATTAGAAGTAATAYTAAAGCATTCACAAAAGGGTCATTATTGCATTTATGCTTTTGTGTAGTGGTTGGTCTTGGAGGAGTGAAGGCTTTATTTAAGGGATATTAAAGATGGAAAAAAGCCAGCTTACAGCAGATCTTTTGTTCTTAAATCCTATGGCTGTTTCTGTTGCTTCAAGATTTTCAGGGTTTACTAACACTTAGACTAAAAAGAGTGAAATACTGTTCTGCTTTTCAACACCTTTGTAAGCTTTGGGAGGAGCATATCTGTAATTAAATATACCATCTCAGTGAAACAGTATATCCTTATAGCTGAGCAAAAGGAAGGTGAAGATGGAATTTAGTGTTTTGTACTGTTGTGGAATGTAGGGTACAACACTCTCAAGGGACACAGGAATCTTTTAAGTAATAGTCCTATCCATCCAAAAGAACTCCTGTCTYTGCAGTTGATTGCAAGACTGAACAGGTGAAAAAGATGAATCATGAAGCACATAACAGACCCAGAGTCTGTTAAGAATGTCAGTACTCATAAGCTGTTTGGCTCCTAATGACCAGTTCATTGTTGTTGTAAATGATTTGTTTTAGTTAGCTAGACACAACATGGTTTGCTTGCAGGTGTCTGTCAGCACTGCAAGCAGAATGACATTTCAGTGCACTAGTATTCTATACTGTTTTGCCAAGTTGAGGAGGAAACAGACCACTGCATATTATATGCCTGCATTATATATGCCTGCACTTTCCTATCCTATCATTGGACAGCAAACTGTGCAAAATACCTTGTCTTTTCAATGAAACTACACAATGAATACCTCCACAGTGTTAACATGGAAGCAGATGTCATATATTACCTTGCTGATAATAAGCCTGATGCCATGTTACGATAAGTACAAAGAGCTTACCAGGTACTTGCTGTACACCTTCTGCAAAGGATTAAAAAAAGAATGTTGTTACTGAAATGATTGGCTGTTCTTCATACTAGGCGTTTCTCTCTTACTTTAAAAGAAAAAGGGGAAAAAAAAAAGGCAAGTCAAGCATAAGCCATTTCCTGAGGTTGAATGAAGCATACAAAAGCTGGTTTTCATTTGATTATTAAGTAGCTAGAGACAGAGCTCCTCAAGAATCTTTTTTTTTTTTTGTAACAGTAGCAGAGAAATGCACATTTTAAAATAGAGAACAAACATTTAGGTACTTCCCAATCTCGCATGTGATCATTATGTCATTAGCCTGTACATTCTAATCAACCCAACAGATGTTTTAAACAACATATGTTGTTGAGCTCCTGGAGGGRCTGAAACTTCCTTTCACTTCATTTGAAAGTATCAGATAAAAAACTGAATTATAACATTTTCCCTGACCTGACCCTGAAAATTGCTGTGACCATTTTAGTCTAGATTGTCTTGAAGGAAATATCATAGATAAATGCAATCAAAGCCAAAATTATTACTGTGACAGAATAACTAAGGAATTTGCATGACAAATATCTGAAAGTTCCATATTTTGTGATGTTTATGAAAATTTGCGAAGGTGTTCTATTTGATTTACACACTGTAAGTATATCTGAAAGTAGTTTATCTTTTTTTCTAGTAATCATAATTGCTTTGAATAAAATAGGCTATTTTGGTTGTTACTACTTTAAGAAAATAGAGCCCGCTGGAACATTTTATAGGGAGTAAAGCTGAGCTTTTGTAAATATGACAGGACGATCAGGCTCAGCCCATAAGCRTTCATCAGGTGGGTATTTAAGACATGTATTGTTTTATTAGTAATAAGGAATTGACTGGCAATTGATAGATTACACACTGAGAATTTGTATCAGTAAAAAAACACATTAGGCACTTGCTAACATTCTATAAACACCTACAAATTTCTAAACATCTTATTAAAATTAACTCTGAAAAGTTCAGATTTCTCACCACCATGTGTGTTGTTGCACAGCTGCGTGCACAAATGCTGTTGCCCAATGTGGGTGGGTTAGGAGAACACCCACCTGCTCTSAGGAGCGCAGGTTTACCCATTTACAGACGTCTGTGGGAAATGTCGGTGCTACAGCATCATAGGTAGCTGTGCTGTTGCTTACAATCCACTGATGCCCACAAGATCACATAGGACACCCAAGGCTTGGTCATTACTTGCTGCACTCTATGTTGTACCTAGTAGCTGAAGCACTGCTTCCTGCAGTGTTTGATGGCAAGGCTGCTGCAGCAGGACCAGGTGGAGTTCATGGTGCTGGCAAGGCAATTTTTGGCAGTGTCAGAATAGGTTTTGACTGTGCTTATGCTACCAAGGTCTCTACTGCTACGAATTTTCATGCTTCTTTTATACTGTTTTTCATGTGGAGTACTTCTCAAACATGTCTTAGCAGTCCTGTCATTACTGTGAAGCCAGCTGATGGTCACCTTAAGCAGTTGTCATCATTGTTACTTCCCTTTTCCTTGCTACCGTTTTTGGGGATATTACCTTCTCAGAGCAGTATTGTGTTCACACACACCATTACTAATTGTATTCCTACTGTATCAACTGTTAAGACCAAAGCTGTTTACCAAGAGAAGACACAATGATTCACTCAGATGCATAGTCCTGGTTGGGACTGAATGGAGTAATACCAAACAGCTGGTATGTGTAAAGTATATGCTTAGTTGCTGATAACAAGGAGATAATATTTTGTCCTGGCTGACAAGGAGATAATATTTTTTCTTAAAAAAWATCCAAAATACTTTTTCAAGCATATACTTGTAAAGTTTTCAATCTAGTAGACTTTCAGAAGCTAAATTTCCCACTTTGTGCCCACGTAGTGTTTGGTGATGCTTACATCTAGTAAATTACTCTTAATGTAAGTAAAGTCAAAATGTACTCACTGCTTGCTTTTCAGTCTCCTCTGAAAGCTGAAAATAGTAATCCAAATGAACAAAATAAGATGAATTTGACATCATTTCTACTAGAAACTATTTAATTCTTTTATTGGATCAGGAAATTGAAACTTTTTTATTTTTGGACAGCTATAGACATGCAGCCTAACTGATAAGTATAAGGTTAAATTTTCTACAGGAAAAAGCTTTTTTTTTTTTTTTTTTTTTTTTTTTGGTGGGATGCAAAAGCAATGCATTAGGCAAGGAGGATTAATTACTTCTTAATTCTGTAGCAGTAAGGGAAAATGATTTGCTTTTATTGACCTTAACATGTTTTGTAGGTTCTTATTGAGATTGCCAAGAAGCTTGGTCTTCCATGTCATTCCAAGGGAACAATGATCACAATTGAAGGCCCACGTTTCAGTTCTCGAGCAGAAAGCCTGATGTTTCGCAGCTGGGGAGCTGATGTCATCAACATGACCACAGTTCCTGAGGTGATTCTTGCGAAAGAAGCTGGACTGAGTTATGCAAGTATTGCTATGGCAACAGATTACGACTGCTGGAAAGAGCATGAAGAAGCAGTAAGTGAAACTGGCTATTTCTCTGAGTCTTGTTTGGAGGGATCTGGATGAKAACCTGTAACTGTCTGTGGAGATCATGTGTTAGACTAAACCTAGCCTTGCATAGACCAGTATTGCATAGACCAGTATCACTGAATTACTCTGGATTAACAATTATGAAAGCACGAACAAAATCAGACATTGCTACCTCATTAATTTTTACAAACTGTTCTAGTTATATTGTTTGGCAGCTTTGTGGAAGCATATACCTTTTCTAGTTCTTTTTCTTTTTCTTTTTCTTTTTCTTTTTCTTTTTCTTTTTCTTTTTCTTTTTCTTTTTCTTTTTCTTTTTCTTTTTTTCTCATGAAATACATATTAGTAGCAGAATATTTATGAAAGTTGCCAATTAAATCTTAGTCATAGGAAACGGCAAGGCAGTTTTGGCACTTGAGACAATGGAGGCAGGCAGCTGCTTAAAACGCTGAATTGCCTAAGTAACTTTATAAAACTCTCACCTCATAGTTTTTAGGGTATTTGTCAAAAGTTTTCCACCTGTAGCATCCCTGTATGGTATTATTTAATTAGCCTTCAATTAGTCAGATATCGTCTCAAACTTTCCTCTAATTTTTTACATTACAGGTTTGTCTGTTAGAGCACTGATTTAAAGTAAGAGCACTGATTTAAAGTAAAAACACAGATAAATAGTACAAGTGACAAGAATTGTTTTGGGACCTGCTCAGACCATAAATTACTTGGATATTATGGAAATGTGTTTTACCAGATACAGCATGGCTCTATTATTATTTATTATTCTCCAGCTGAATTTTTGAATATCCAATATAAAAAAAGAGTTAATCCTCTAAATATTCATTAGTTTACAAGAAAGCAAAGTGAGCAAGAAGTGTCTCTTTAAAACTAATCCACATATGTCTGCACTGTCACGGTATTAAAGGGCCCCATGTGGCATTTTATGTAAACCTATCTGTGCCTCATTGAGAGCAGCACGGGGGATTTCTTTGCAATTAAAATTCTGAATAAATTTGATCAGCATTTCCAAGAATATTTTTTATGTTTAGTCAGCTCTTGATTTTTTTCAGCATATCCATTTGTGTTTGGTTTTGTTTCTTCTTATTATTATGTAATGTATGCATATTGCTAGACATGATATCTCTTAAACAGTGACTTCTCTTCTAATGTGTGCAGATGAAAAGTTCTATGGAGATTTTTTTGAAAACAAATTTACAGAATTGGACTCTAGCAATAAAATGTAACCAAACACACAACCAGAAAAGATTTTTTAAAAAAAAAAAGGTTTTTACTAGAAAAAAAAAAGTGATAGTTTAAAATACCCACTTGTTTTGTTTATACTTCAACTTTGCATTTACAGCTAGGTCCGTGATGTACATTTCATTGGGGATTTAAAACATGGGTCATCAAATTTGAGATACACTGCAGTTTTCTTGTATTTTTAGGTTTCAGTGGATAAGGTTTTAAAGACGTTGAAAGAGAATGCAAATAAGGCTACTAGCATACTGCTTACTGCTATACCTCAGATAGCTTCCATGGAGTGGTCAGACACCCTGCACATCCTGAAAGTAAGTATATGAGCATGACTAGTATTGAGGGAAAGTATATGTATGTACATAGTATAGGCAGGTG
Organism: Nothoprocta perdicaria; assembly: GCF_003342845.1. Classification (NCBI taxonomy): domain Eukaryota; kingdom Metazoa; phylum Chordata; class Aves; order Tinamiformes; family Tinamidae; genus Nothoprocta; species Nothoprocta perdicaria. The sequence continues at coordinate 1,725,222 of NW_020454849.1, forward strand.
TTTCAAGATGTTTCTACTTAAAATGTAACTTTTTAGAGTATACTGTATGTGTTAAAAAATCCACCATAATTCAAGATGGGCAAAAAAAAAAAATCATTAATGGCCTTAAAAGCTTCATTGCAGAGATCAAGCCTCAATATTACACCTACTCCAAAAAAGCTACTCCAAATACACAACACGTCTGTATTATGGGTAATGAACTGATAACTGAAACAGTAACATATTCCTCTTTTCAGTCTTAGCCTGTGTTTTAAAACAATGTAGAGCCAAATGGAGAAGACTAAAAGACAAAAACGTTGTGCTCCTTTGAATGTATGGTAGTTGAAGAACTATTTGCAAGTTACTGATATTAATCAGTTTAAATTTTTTTAGAATTGTGTTCTCTTGGTCACTTTCAGACCTGAGGTCCCTGAAAAAAAAATGGGAAGAAAAAATTCCTACCAAGTATCTTCATGAGGGAACTTTTCAGCAGGTTTTTTTCGGAGACAGAGTTTGTGTATGTGTTTTATATCACCTCTGTTTCACAGGAATGCCTGAGATTCCTTTTCACCAGTAGTGTAGAGGAAAAGAACAATGTTAAATAGTTTGGATCTCTATCCCACTTCTTTCCGAGCTTTCTGCTGCAAGTAGCCACTACCAAGAGGACAATAACAGGCAGAGTCAAAGGAACTAATGATGTCATTGGGTTTGTTCAGCAAAGGCAAAAGCAAGGAGAAAGAGAATTGTAATGTGAGGGACAGAAATCAGACAAAAGTCGTCCACAAAGAGCTATGTGAGTAGAAGAATGTTCTTAGTCTACAAAGGAGGAAGAAAACTGAGAAAAAAAAGAATATCTGATGACTGTCTTCACTCACAGGTTCCTTCTTTATCCTTTTCTTTATAAAAGATGTTGAAAAACACTTTCTTTACTGAAGCTTGAGTGATTAGGAAAGATGAAGAAAGACATAAGTTATATCATCAGTTATATACCTGAAAATATGTCCCTGAATTTATTTGTATCTTTGGATTTTGATCACATTTTCCATATTATTTATGGTATGATTCTCTTATAAGTGACTCTTGTCTCATCCAATTTAGACAATAATCCAAGAAATGTACAGAAATCCAAGAAGCATTATGGAAAGATCACCGCAAATCAGTTTAAGTAGCTTTGAACTTGAACAGGTCATGGGTTTCCARTCAAAATCCTTGAAATATGTCTTTCCTGATCTTTCTTTAGAAAACCTACTTTTCTTAGGAAAACCTTGGATTGCATGTTYATCACCCTTCCTCACACAGTTGTCTGGAACAGCAATTAGTTGTTTTTAGTCCMCACTGCTATTATTTGGGAGAGACAGATGGCTTTGCAGTCTTTACCTGAAGGTGAGACATGAACAAATAAAGGAGACAGCAGAGTCATATTCTTTCTGTAATCTCCAGAAAATATTTTTCAGAGGCCTGGGCCACACCTTATATTTAAAACAGATGCCTGGTTGTATTCAAAGAAAGAAGGAAAAGAAAGGAAACTATCAGACTTCAAATAAATAATTTTTAAAATGCACTGGATACTCCTCACCTCCTGTGGTTGTGCTGCCTTGAAAAGAACTTTCTCAGATATCCTTAGGCACTTTTCCCTCTGCGTAGGGACTGAAAGATCTACCTCCAAAGTTCTTCCGTGTGTGCTTCAGTAATCAGTACCCTTTGCTTTCTATCATATGCTTGTTGTCTTCATTATAGAAATTGAGAGAGCTTTTGAATGGAAAGCGCTGGCCCTGGGTTTGTAATATTACTGTTCTTTCATTAAGACTAAGCCTTCCTTCATCTCCCTGGCCACTGTTTAAGACAGTGTAGGCAGGAGAAGAGATGAGGAGGAGCAAGAGCTCCAAGGAGGAGCTGGTATACCTGGGGCAATGACAAAGTAAAACCACCCCAAACAATGCCCAGGATGAGGTTGGGCAGCTCAAAAGGGCCTCCGTCAGGGTCTGTGTTTCTTGTATGGGGAAGCATGTGAAACCTTCAAGTTCCTCAAGATCAGAACTTTCRTTTTTTATCTCTTTAGTCTAGCTACTGTGACTGGAGAAACTTGACCAGAGAGGAGAGAAGGTGCTGCCAGACCTTTTGTGCCAGGCCTTTTTCACAGCAGTGTTTTATCTCTCTTATCACTCAGAGTTGTGCACTTGTCCACATGCACAGTGTCCTTTCTGAAGTTCACAGTAGTTCTAGTATAGTGGTATATAGTCCTTCATATAAAAGACTTTTCTATATATGAAAAGTAGCCCTTCAGCATTTCTCAGGACATCCTTTTGCATCTTCAGTGCAAAAGTGGCCAAGAGTGTTTTTTTTATATTTAGGCTGACTGCCATCCATTCTGTTTCACTCTTTTTTTTTTTTTTTTTTTTTTTTAATCTGGATTGTACCAGTTTAAGTATATTTTGAGTATTACTATTTTTAACTGCCAGAATATCTGTAGGTCAGGGTCTCCTGGTGTTATGTAACATCACTGCTTTATAAAAAAGACCATTGTCCAGGCTCGGGTTGCATGAGCTTTGAAAAAARGAAAGAAGGATTTTTAGCAATCCTCTATAAAGGTTCAGCATGTGCCCTCAGCCTGCCATTCTGAGGTATGTCAGGCTATAATGCTTTTTCAGAATAGGACATGACAAAGTTGGGCTTGAGTGTCTTTTGAAGAAACAGAGGGTAATCTCCTCATCCAAGGTAATCCTTGGTAATTTCTAGGTGGTATCAGGGAAACTTCTTGAGAGGCCAACCATAGTTGATGCATGGCTGGATCTGCTGTTCCTTGTCCAGGAAAAGTGTTTAGAGAATTTGTAATCACTGGCAGTCTTGATTATWGTGGTCATGAGATAATGGCATTTGCAGTCGTGCAGGGAGTGAGGAAGGCAAACAGCAAAGGCCAAACCTGAGTTTGAGGTGAGCAGATTTGGAATTAAACAAATTAGCCATTTGGAATTAGGTAGCGTCTCATGGGAAGGGCAAAGGAGTTAAGGCATGCTTACAGACTTTTGAAGATAGCATCCTCCAAACACAAGGATGATCCATCTCAGGAAACCAAATAGAAATATCAGGAGGTTGGTTTAGCTATCTTGCCATTGTGAACRGTCCTGCTGTCACCACCTGCCTTTTTTAACCTTGCATACCAGCCGGAGTGAAGKGATGCTTGTCAGAGCTCTGGTACAAAGAATAAAGATATACTCTTAGGATGGAGCTGTGTGAGGTGAATGCTTTGGACTGATTAAGTTAACCTTAGGGTATGTTTTAGCACTCTTCAGCCTCTCCATACCTCAAATGTAATATATTTGGTAACTAACATATTGAAAATTAACTTGTTCCTGCCTCACTAACTTTCCAGTAGAAAGTTAACATTTTCCATGCCTGATGTAAATTCATAATTTATGCATGCAGAGCTCTGATCTTACATTCTTGAGTAATTTTCTTCCTTGAGACAATCTCAGTGATATCAGTGAACCTGTTTGTGTGATTAGAGTGAACTGGATCAGGTGGAGAGGGGATTTTCATCAAGGATCCACTTCAACTGGACTATACATATACCATGGTCYTTGCAGGCTGAGAGACTCCCAAAAAGGCTGAATGAAAATTTATCTGGTCTCACCCTTTAATGTGTCCTACTCTAATGTTGCATGTCGCTGCACATTCTGAGCATTTCATTTGCTCCTGACSAATGCACTTTAGAGAAACAGCTGTGACAACTGTACTTAAAAATGGGTGAAAGAAAATACAAAAATTACCTTTGTAAACACCATTATTTTCAGAGATTTCTGAAAACAGTTAGTCATCATGTACTGCAGGGAAGGTATGTGCTCCCTGCTTGACTTCTGTGGAACTGGGAGGAGTTGGAGATACTATCCTTGTGCTGTCAGGTGTAGCTATTTTTAGCCTATATGGAAGCTATGTAGCCTGCCTTCACACAGGAAAGGCCCTGTATTGGAGCACTCATCTGCTTTGTTTCTGTGTTTCAGACAACCGTGCAGTGTTCAGTCATCCTGCCAAAGCACTAACAGCCTGGATGAACTCGGAAGTTTGGGCACTCGGAAAGAAGAGTGGACCCACTTTTGAATATATAGAGATTAAAATATCTTCAAGAAATGTTACAAGCATGGAAGAATGCTTCCTGTGACTGATAATGAAAACAATGATAAAAAATTGTGACTGATAGTATTGTGAAAGACATTTTTTGTAAGACAACCATGACGTAMTTAATGAGATGTCTAAAGTTAGATTTTCAAATACATCTTTTGAATTTGAAGTGATTTTACTGCATAACTGGATCAGACAGTGGTCCATAACAAGTTAGAATCTTGCTACTGCATGGTTCATGAGGTCAGTATGTATTACCCAGGATATCTTTTAATTGATTCATAAAAGAAAGGGCTAGATAACACTCTACTGCAGCTTCATAAAGTACAAAGAAAGCAACTCTGCAGATGCTTAGCTGCTTTGCTATTTCTGCCTCTGTGCTTTTCCTTCAGGAAGGATGGTGGCTTCTCTCCGCTTCAGAACATATTGAGTACATATATAATGAATGGAAATAAATTCCAAAATATAATATTTTTATACATTGTTTTTTATTTCAAATACTTTTTTTCATTTATATAGAATGTGAGCTTTGGTTTTGTGCAAACAAATTTGGTTTAGTAAATTGCAGCGGTTCTTTCACAACAAATGTGTAATGATGAATAATGTAATTAAAATAGGTGAGAGTTGAGTCAAATTTGTGCTTGAAAATTGGTGTTTGTGACTGAAGGTAATGTCAGTTCTTGAACGCTGTGCTGGCCTTTTTTTTTTTCTGCTGATACTTTTCTTTTATTAATAATATTTCTGCTGTCTTGTAGGAATCCTACTAAAAGAACCGTGACTGTTGTTTTTCTTTTTTTTTCTTTTTTTTTTTTTTTTTTTGTTATGTTGAAATGAACAGTTCTGTCCTTAGTTTTTTTAGCTGATGAATGTACTTGATCACTTTGTATGCATTTCATTCATGAATACCATTCATCTTCAATGAAAATAAAACAAATGAAACTTATTCTTCTCCAAATTGTGTGGAAATGGATTTTTTATTTACTCCTGATTATTATTCATTGACTGAGTTTTGGGTGTCTGGCATCTGGCAGTTCTTTTACCATTCTGGGAGTAAATTGGTATGAGAGTTTGTAAACATAGTCCTATGTGCTGAAGATTTCAAAAGGCTGAAAGATTTTAAAAYATGGTGACACGCACCAAAAAAAAGAGATAACAGCCTTTTCTCTTGCAAGCCTTCCCTGTTAAGAGACCCAACTCTTTTACTCTGAAAAGCTCTGTGCTTGAGCACTTAGGAAAAGACTGTAGCTGCCTTTGAGGTACTGGGAGAAAAAAAAATAGYTTAGCCAGTTTTATGTATGTTCTGTTTTTTTTTAGCAAGTTTAAATTGTTGCAGCCAGTCTTTGAAGCTGCAGAGGGCATGGCTGAAGGTGTAATGTGATTCTTATTGTCCTTAATATCTAGCTAAAACAGATAGCTGGCCAGCCTTTAAAGTATTCTAGGGAGCCTGAAAGGGAAGCTACTAAGTTCAAAGTCAAGTAGTCTCAGAAGAAGCTGTTTCTGAGCTTCCATTTTCAATCCCTATTGACTTTTTACAATTATTTCAGTGACATAAGTAGATAAATTGAAAGATCAGTGTTTTTATACTGTCTGCTGAGTGCTTCCAATGCACAGGAAAGTACAGCACAAGGTTCAGAACCTTCCTRTTCTGAATTCCTCACCTGCACGTGCAGGGGTAGGTGATGCCCTCTTGTACCATCTAGAGATATCTGACGTACTGAGTTGTCTCATCCAATGGGCGTCTCGTGTGGAGTGAAGATAGAATAGTGAGTAACGCAGTGCTAGTATGTGGTATGTATTTTACAAAGCTCAGCATAGATTTTATACTCCTTGGAATGTATGGCTACCTTTTATCTGTAGGATGAAGATGGAAGCTGACAAGATAAAACAGATTCTTTGTGTTTAATCGTGTAAAGAAATGGCAGATACTTTGTTTTAATCATCTTTCTAAGCAATCGTAAGAAAAGCATTGAATTTATTAATAGGATATAGTATGTATGAGAGGGAAAAAGAAGATGAAAATTGAAGGTAACGCTCAAGTAAACRGACAGGAGAATTGAGGCAGTGGGCAGACTAGGAATGCCCTTGTCTTGACAAGGGATAGTGACGCACAAAAGACTTGATTCATGGAAATTACTTCCTTCACTTTTGTCTGTCTTGCCATGATGTTCCTGTCTTCTACAACCATTTCTCAGTCCATCTGCTATGATAGATTTGGAATGTTTTCTTCTGGTGGATAGTATTTGTATTGCTTCTGTTTCATAACATCAAAATCAAGAGTGTTATAGGAGTGTATTGGCCTGTTTAATGACTTACCAGGATATATGATGTTAAATTTTTGTAGTTGCCTCATTTTCAACATAGAATCCAAAATAAATGCAAATTAAGGTTGATGTCATTGCTCCTCTTACAGAAACTTTTTTGCCTTCCCTCTATTAAACCATTATATACTTAACATCTGTAGCTTTACATCTATATCTTTTAAGACAGATATTAATCCATTTTGAAAAACGAAGGGTTTAGCAAGACCTTTTGAGACCTTTARGATTTATATTTGTGTATTTCCCCCCAAGCATTACATTTTAAACCTCATCTAAACAATAAAGGCTTCAACACAGCTACTTATATATGTGTGTGTGTATATAAATAAATAAGTAAATAAATAAATAAATAAAAGTGAGAACTGAAGCAGCTGAAGCAGTTGTTGTGAGAGTGAATTGCCTGTCTCATGGGAGATGGTTCAGACCTGTGAAAAGCCAAGTGAAGTGTTAGCTAATGAAGCTTAACATTGCACTTTTCAATCCTTCCGTTTTGTGGGCTTGAGTACTTCCAGGGATCCAGAGGGGAGGAGGTCACTCCTAGAGCAAGCAGGTGCTGCTGAGGAATAGCTCTACTTCATCATGCTTACCTGCAATATGGAGCTGAGGAAGAGGAATGCAGCTGGGAAGCAATGTGGGTGTTAGAAATTAATAATTGAAAATCTTAATATCTTCCCTATATACATGAAGGGGAGCAAAGTGAGTGTGTATGGAGCACACTTCCATATAGCAAAAGTTATGACAGTGTAGCACTGGATTGGGAAATGAAAAACTCGGATCCAGCAGACTCCTTGTAAAATTTTCCATTGGACACCAAAGGGAATAATGTAGATTGCTCCTGAATAAACTGTCCGGAACTAGACAGGCCAGAGGCAGAAGGGTTACCATTCAATATGCAAATGGCAAATGCAAGAGGAAGCAGTACACCCACTCGCAGGAGCTCTYGGTGGATTGTTCCTCTCAGACTTCTGCTTGCTCTTGGCACACACACCACAGGAACAGATGTCTTTCCGCTTTAACCAAAGACGCTGTGGGCTCTGCGCTTGGCAGCACTCGATCCCAGACATACCTGGCCCAGGTTCCAAGCCAGCACCCCACGTTTACTTGTGTCTAAGGTTTGCTCTCTCTAACGTGGAGATGCTGTTGTGCCTGGCTCAGCTTCCCAGCTGTTGTTCAGATGCACCTCAGCTCTTCTTGGATTTAAAGACATTTGCTTTGGAGGAGTTCTGCACTTCAGCTTGCACTGAGTGTCCCTCCAGTGTGTGCTTAGTGTGGTGCATTGTGAGTCCAGGTACAGGACAAGATAGGCAGTCAGATCTGCCCTTCTCTCCCTTTCTGTCCCCTCTCTTCCTGCCTCTGTCTTTAAATCATCTTCCCATGCTGCTTAGAACAGATCTGCTCTGCTAGCACAAGTTTGCCAACTCATAACTCATTTTCACTAAAACACAACCACCGTCTTAACAGTCATGCTAACAAAACTGAAGCATGTCTCAGCATGACTACAGGTGGCATGTGACATCAGTAAAACTGTATTATTTACATTACTATTCAAAACAGATCTGAAGGCAGTTGGGATTCTCAGAATTGTAACTGATGTGAGAGAATATTCTGTTTATCGAAACCAGCTGAGTGCTTGTCAGTTAGAGGAGAAATTCATTTAGGAGGTGCCTCAGTGCTTGACAGGATCTGCCCTCTGGGGATGGAAACTGACTTAACTCTCAGTGTTTGCTTCCTCGACCCACTTTCATCACAGTACTTAGGACAGGGCACAACATGAAATTAACATTTACTACTTAACTTATGAAAGTGGGTTTTTTTTTTTTTTTTTTGGTAATTATGTATGAATTATTTTAGTATCTTTAGTCTAAATTGACTCGGATTGCTTGTGAAATTATATGTGATCAGCCGTACTTGGAAACAATACATTTTCCATTCTGCATCATACCACCCAGCTGCATGAATTTAGAAGGTTGACTCAGCCATGAGAAACCTGCCGTGAGAGGTCAAGGGCTATTCTGAACTGCAAAGTAAGCAAGGCAGTTTTGCCTGGGCTTTAAGCAAGCCTGGATTCATTAATAATTAATAGTCTCTACAGGAACATCTTTTTAAAAAAAAAGTGCAGAATTATTACAGAACCATTACAATTCTTACTATAATTTTAGTACATTTCATACTATATCTGCATATATGTATATATTACTTTGTGTGAGGTAACACTAAGTTTATCCTTTCACTTGAAGAGGAAAAAATATAGCATGTAAATAAGAAATTGCAGTATTTTCTAAGCCAGTATTTTCTATTGCTTTTTGTTTTTGCAAACTTGTTTCAGTGAAGGCAARATACAAGGAATAACATTATTGCTCTTCTGCCTTTTGCTGAATATGTACCTGACTTTCAGAATCTTTAGGCAGGTATGAATACAAGTAGAAGGGCAGTATAAGATAAATGCCTTACAGTATCAGTGATAATATTAGAAAATCTAGATTCTTTCAAATTTATTTGGAATAAATTTCATAAATTAAAGAAGATGTTACTTTTTCAATTAACACCATGCATTTTAGCCATTGCATACAGAGATTTTATGGAAGATATTGTTGACTCACACTCATTTAGTGTGAGTCAACTCACAACTTCAGCTAATTACTTTTGTGACTCAACTTGTTGGCTAGTGTACTTCCAGTCTCTTCTCAATAGGTGATTAGTTTTCTCAGCACTTCCAAATATCCTGTCTTAGATTAATATTCCTCAAAGTATTGTATTTCCTGCACAATACTTACTTGACACTTGGTGAAACAATTTGTATTGCTGCCAGGAAAAAAATACCTTCAAATGCACTCTCAGAAAAGAAATGGGCAGTGGAAATCTGAAGGATATCTTGACATCTGTGGTGTATAATATATTGCTCAAAGGAACAAAATGAGCTAAAAAGAATGAAGTTTCTACTTATACCTCTAAAAGAGAGAATAATTAACTTCAGTCACAAATTTCCATTTCTAGGCTTAGTAGCACAAAGAACCAAAGGTGATGCTTGCAATAAATGAAATACCTGTGGCAGGAAACATGAAGACCACTGCATTGTTAGTTTCCCACCAAACCATTCCTCTTGCAAAGGTGGAAGGATCTGATATTGGGAAATCTCTTAATTTGACTCTAAAACCTGAATTTCGTTGGTTGCATTCAAGTCAGTGGAAATCTTTGTCTTTAGCTTTCCAAAATCATTTTGWCCTCAGAGCTCCTCTCCCCAGGACAAGGTCCGTTGGATTGTGGCTTCTTCATCACTTTGATTTTCTAATTTTCTTCTTACCTGCTCCTGTTTTCCTCCAGCAGCACATGGTGCTTGACACCTATTTGATGTGCTAGTGATGGCTGCACTAGTCTTTTTCCAAAACTTAGACCAAACAATATGAAGTGATGACTTTGTTTTGTAAAGTACTGTACATTTTTCACTTCTGTGAAGCATGCAAGTACTTGTGAGCATGGTGTATGTAGCCTGCAGACACAACCAACTTTTATAAGTGCAGGTGAGCCTTAAGGAAATGGTGCTTGTCCCAAAGTTTGGAGTTGTGTTTTCAAGTATTTATTTTCTAGAGTAATTTATAATAATAATAAAAAGAACAACAACAACAACACCTTTCTCCCCTCACAAGTGTTTATATAGCTGAACTTTTTTAATAATAATAACAATAATCAAGATGATGCATTCCATCACAAAGGAAAGCATGTAGTCAAATAGTTGAGATGCTGCCACTCACACAAAACTGGATACGTGCTTTGTAGCACATAATGATGCTGGTGCCCTTGTTTAAACACTGATCATTTATTACAGGAGGGAAAGCATGTGAAGAAATTATCTTTTTATGCAGCTTTTTATGAGATAAAAATGTGTCAATGTTTTTTCGTGTCTGTCCAACTGGACTTTTAAAGGGCTACTGCAAGGAAAACCTTTTCCTAGTATTCCTAAGCAATGCAAATTCTTCCATTCATTTGCTATTAATGGTGCCTGCAGTAAGGAGCATTGCTCAGTTTGTTAAATATCTTTGACAAGATTCATTCACTCATTTATTCCACCCTCCTCCAAAATGACCRCATTTAATTCGGTCCCTGAATCTACCTTTAATGTCTAACTTTCTAAATATGAGCTTTGATGGCTCCAAAATGCACAAAAGAATGTCCAATTCTGAGCACTACTCTCAGTTACTCATGGAAAGTAGTTTGTCTGAAATTCGTCTATTTAAACCCTTCCTTCTCTGGGGCATTTGTTCCTTGGGATGAAAATGCAGATTAGAAAACAGGAGCAAAGGCGGGGAACGCTCCTTTCGGGGGCGGGTCCCGAAGTCTAAAGCCGCTCTCCGAGTTTTTAAATAAGTAAGTAAATAAATAAATAAATAAATAAATAAATAAATAAATAAATAAATAAATAAACAGCAGGGACGGCAGGACAGGTACAAGGAAGAAGAGCCCCGCGACGCCAAGAGCAGTCCCTGGGAAAGAGGATTAAAGGTGATTTCTAAGTTATTATGTGTTTGTTTATTTTGAGGAGGGGAGCGGGATTCAACGCGCCGGGGTCTGCGCTGCTCGTTCCGGGGCCCCGTCCCGGGCAGCGGGGAGGCCCGCGGGGTCCCGCGTGGGGAGAGGCCGCGTCCCCGGCTCCCCCCGCGTGCCCTGACAGCAGCTGCACCCCACGCGTGGGGCCGACCCTCCCGCCCCGCGAGGCCGCCGAAACCCCTGGGAAACGGTTCCTTTTTCCTTTCCTTTCCTTTCCTTTCCTTTCCTTTCCTTTCCTTTCCTTTCCTTTCCTTTCCTTTCCTTTCCTTTCCTTTCCTTTCCTTTCCTTTCC